>NC_143025.1:72382500-72460000 GCF_057628025.1 Oncorhynchus mykiss | reverse complement strand
TGTGCTTGAATGATTTTGCCATTTTCAAAAGTTGTGATGGACAGTGTAGATATTGGATTGTAATTCCCTGTCTTATTAATGTTGGTGTATGTTGCAGTATAGCTGGTCAGTTTCCTTACTGTGCAGCCCCTCTCTTTAGGCAGTTTAGAGAGAGGGGCTGATACCTTTACAATGTAAATAAATTCCATAACTCCATGGTTCTCACGTCTCTACCTCTATTATATTGCCTAATGCCCATACACTGAGTGTCTTGAAAAGCTCAATACAAATACATTTTATAGTTGCTATTTATTTTATTCAGTAACAACTACATTTTTCAATCTTGTAATGTTTGGCCAATCTAGTTCTAAGTAGGTGGTTAATTTACTTCAACTGTAACATTTCTTTACAAACCTCCATTATTCTATACTAACCCTCTGTTATACCTCCATTATTCTAAACTAACCCCCTGTTACACCGGCATTATTCTATACTAACCCCCTGTTACACCTCCATTATTCTATACTAACCCTCTGTTACACCTCCATTATTCTATACTAACTCCCTGTTACACCTCCATTATTCTATACTAAACCCCTGTTACACCTCCATTATTCTATACTAACCCCATGTTATACCTCCATTATTCTATACTAACCACCTGTTATACCTCCATTATTCTATACTAACCCCCTGTTACAACTCCATTATCTTATACTAACCCCCGTTATACCTCCATTATCTTATACAGACCCCCTGTTATACCTCCATTATTCTATACTAACCCCTCTGTTATACCTCCATTATTCTATACTAACCCCCTGTTACACCTCCATTATTCTATACTAACCCTCTGTTACACCTCCATTATTCTATACTAACCCCCTGTTACACCTCCATTCTTCTATACTAACCCCCTGTTACACCTCCATAATTCTATACTAACTCCCTGTTACACCTCCATTATTCTATACTAACCCCCTGTTACACCTCCATTATTCTATACTAACCCCATGTTATACCTCCATTATTCTATACTAACCCCCTGTTATACCTCCATTATTCTATACTAACCCCCTGTTACAACTCCATTATCTTATACTAACCCCCTGTTATACCTCCATAATCCTATAATAACCCCCTGTTATACCTTCTTTATTCTATACTAACCCCCTGTTATACCTCCATTATCTTATACTAACCCCCTGTTATACCTCCATTATTCTATACTACCCCCCTATTTTGCCTCCATTATTCTATACTAACCCCCTGTTATACCTCCATTATCTTATACTAACCCCCTGTTATACCTCCATTATTCTATACTAACTCCCCTATTATACCTCCATTATTCTATACTACCCCCCTATTGTACCTCCATTATTCTATACTAACCCCCTGTTATACCTCCATTATTCTATACTAACCCCTCTATTATACCTCCATTATTGTATACTAACCCCCTGTTACACGTCCATTATCTTATACTAACCCCCTGTTACACCTCCATTATCTTATACTAACCCCCTGTTACACCTCCATTATCTTATACTAACCCCCTGTTATACCTCCATTATTCTATACTAACCCCCTGTTATACCTCCATTATTCTATACTAACCCCCTGTTACACCTCCATTATCTTATACTAACCCCCTGTTATACCTCCATTATTCTATACTACCCCCTGTTATACCTCCATTAATCTATACTAACCCCCTGTTACATCTACATTATCTTATACTAACCCCCTGTTATACCTCCATTATTCTATACTACCCCCCTATTATACCTCCATTATTCTATACTAACCCCCTGTTATACCTCCATTATTCTATACTACCCCCTGTTATACCTCCATTATTCTATACTAACCCCCTGTTATACCTCCATTATTCTATACTAACCCCCTGTTACACCTCCATTATCTTATACTAACCCCCTGTTATACCTCCATTATTCTATACTAACCCCCCTATTGTACCTCCATTATTCTATACTAACCCCCTGTTACACCTCCATTATCTTATACTAACCCCCTGTTATACCTCCATTATTCTATACTAACCCCCTGTTACACCTCCATTAATCTATACTAACCCCCTGTTACATCTACATTATCTTACACTAACCCCCTGTTATACCTCCATTATTCTATACTACCCCCCTATTATACCTCCATTATTCTATACTAACCCCCTGTTATACCTCCATTATCTTATACTAACCCCCTGTTATACCTCCATTATTCTATACTAACCCCCCTATTATACCTCCATTATTCTATACTAACCCCCTGTTACACGTCCATTATCTTATACTAACCCCCTATTATACCTCCATTATTCTATACTAACCCCCTGTTACACCTCCATTATCTTATACTAACCCCCTGTGATACCTCCATTATTCTATACTAACCCCCCTATTATACCTCCATTATTCTATACTAACCCCCTGTTACACCTCCATTATCTTATACTAACCCCCTGTTATACCTCCATTATTCTATACTAACCCCCTGTTACACCTCCATTAATCTATACTAACCCCCTGTTACATCTACATTATCTTATACTAACCCCCTGTTATACCTCCATTATTCTATACTACCCCCCTATTATACCTCCATTATTCTATACTAACCCCCTGTTATACCTCCATTATCTTATACTAACCCCCTGTTATACCTCCATTATTCTATACTAACCCCCCTATTATACCTCCATTATTCTATACTAACCCCCTGTTACACGTCCATTATCTTATACTAACCCCCTATTATACCTCCATTATTCTATACTAACCCCCTGTTACACCTCCATTATCTTATACTAACCCCCTGTTATACCTCCATTATTCTATACTAACCCCCCTATTATACCTCCATTATTCTATACTAACCCCCTGTTACACCTCCATTATCTTATACTAACCCCCTGTTATACCTCCAGTATTCTATACTAACCCCCTGTTACACGTCCATTATCTTATACTAACCTCCTAATATATCTCCATTATTCTATACTAACCCCCCTATTATACCTCCATTATTGTATACTAACCCCCGTTACACCTCCGTTATCTTATTCTAACCCCCTGTTATACCTCCATTATTCTATAATACCCCCCATTATACCTCCATTATTCTATACTAACCCCCCTATTATACCTCCATTATTTTATACTAACCCCCTATTATACCTCTATTATTCTATACTAACTCCCTGTTACACCTCCATTATCTTATACTAACCCCTCTGTTAGACCTCCATTATTCTATACTAACCCCCTGTTACACCTCCATTATCTTATACTACCCCCCTATTATACCTCTATTATTCTATACTAACCCCCTGTTATACCCCCATTATCTTATACTAACCCCCTATTATACCTCCATTATTCTATACTAACCCCCTGTTACACCTCCATTATCTTATACTAACCCCCTGTTATACCTCCATTATTCTATACTACCCCCTGTTATACCTCCATTATCTTATACTAACCCCCTGTTATACCTCCATTATTCTATACTACCCCCATATTATACCTCCATTATTCTATACTAACCCCCGTTATACCCCCATTATCTTATACTAACCCCCTGTTATACCTCCATTATTCTATACTACCCCCTGTTATACCTCCATTATTCTATACTAACCCCCTGTTATACCTCCATTATTCTATACTAACCCCCTGTTACACCTCCATTATCTTATACTAACCCCCTGTTATACCTCCATTATCCTATACTAACCCCCCTATTGTACCTCCATTATTCTATACTAACCCCCTGTTACACCTCCATTATCTTATACTAACCCCCTGTTATACCTCCATTATTCTATACTAACCCCCTGTTACACCTCCATTAATCTATACTAACCCCCTGTTACACCTCCATTATTCTATACTACCCCCTGTTATACCTCCATTATCTTATACTAACCCCCTGTTATACCTCCATTATTCTATACTACCCCCATATTATACCTCCATTATTCTATACTAACCCCCTGTTATACCCCCATTATCTTATACTAACCCCCTGTTATACCTCCATTATTCTATACTACCCCCTGTTATACCTCCATTATTCTATACTAACCCCCTGTTATACCTCCATTATCCTATACTAACCCCCCTATTGTACCTCCATTATTCTATACTAACCCCCTGTTACACCTCCATTATCTTATACTAACCCCCTGTTATACCTCCATTATTCTATACTAACCCCCTGTTACACCTCCATTAATCTATACTAACCCCCTGTTACATCTACATTATCTTATACTAACCCCCTGTTATACCTCCATTATTCTATACTACCCCCCTATTATACCTCCATTATTCTATACTAACCCCTGTTATACCTCCATTATCTTATACTAACCCCCTGTTATACCTCCATTATGCTATACTAACCCCCTTATTATACCTCCATTATTCTATACTAGCCCCCTGTTACACGTCCATTATCTTATACTAACCCCCTATTATACCTCCATTATTCTATACTAACCCCCTGTTACACCTCCATTATCTTATACTAACCCCCTGTTATACCTCCATTATTCTATACTAACCCCCTGTTACACCTCCATTATCTTATACTAACCCTCTGTTATACCTCCAGTATTCTATACTAACCCCTGTTACACGTCCATTATCTTATACTAACCTCCTAATATATCTCCATTATTCTATACTAACCCCCCTATTATACCTCCATTATTGTATACTAACCCCGTTACACCTCCGTTATCTTATTCTAACCCCCTGTTATACCTCCATTATTCTATACTAACCCCCTGTTACACCTCCATTATCTTATACTAACCCACTGTTATACCTCCATTATTCTATACTAACCCCCCTATTATACCTCCATTATTTTATACTAACCCCCTATTATACCTTCATTATTCTATACTAACCCCCTGTTATACCTCCATTATCTTATTCTAACCTCCTGTTAAAGCTCCATTATTCTATACTAACCCCCTGTTACACCTCCATTATCTTATACTAACCCCCTGTTATACCTCCCTTATTCTATACTAACCCCCTGTTACACCTCCATTATCTTATACTAGCCCCCCTGTTATACCTCCATTATGCTATAATAACCCCCCTATTATACCTCCATTATTCTACACTAACCCCCTGTTACACCTCCATTATTCTATACTAACCCCCATATTATACCTCTATTATTCTATACTAACCCCCTGTTACACCTCCATTATCTTATACTAACCCCCTGTTATACCTTCATTATTCTATACTAACCCCCTATTATACCTCCATTATTCTATACTAATCCCTGTATTATACCTCCATTATCTTATACTAACCCCCTGTTATACCTGCATTATTCTATACTAACCCTCTGTTACACCTCCATTATTCTATACTAACCCCCTGTTACACCTCCATTATTCTATACTAACCCTCTGTTACACCTCCATTATTCTATACTAACCCCCTGTTATACCTCCATTATTCTATACTAATCCCCATATTATACCTCCATTATCTTATACTAACCCCCTGTTATACCTCCATTATTCTATACTAGCCCCCCTGTTATACCTCCATTATTCTACACTAACCCCCCTATTATACCTCCATTGTTCTATACTAATCCCCTGTTACACCTCCATTATTCTATACTAACCCCCGGTTATACCTCCATTATTCTATACTAACCCCCTGTTATACATCCATTATTCTATACTAACCCCCTGTTATACCTCCATTATTCTATACTACCCCCCTATTATACCTCCATTATTCTATACTAACCCCCTATTATACCTCCATTATTCTATACTAACCCCCTGTTATACCTCCATTATTCTATACTAATCCCCGTATTATACCTCCATTATCTTATACTAACCCCCTGTTATACCTCCATTATTCTATACTAACCCCATATTATACCTCCATTATCTTATACTAACCCCCTGTTATACATCCATTATTCTATACTAGCCCCCCTGTTATACCTCCATTATGCTATACTAACCCCCCTATTATACCTCCATTATTCTATACTAACCCCCTGTTACACCTCCATTATTCTATACTAACCCCCTGTTACACCTCCATTATTCTATACTAACAACCTGTTACACCTCCATTATTCTATACTAACCCTCTGTTACACCTCCATTATTCTATACTAACCCCCTGTTATACCTCCATTATTCTATACCAACCCCCTGTTACACCTCCATTATTCTATACTAACCCCCTGTTACACCTCCATTATTCTATACTAACCCCCTGTTACACATCCATTATTCTATACTAACCCCCCGTTATATCTCCATTATTCTATACTAACCCCCTGTTACACCTCCATTATCTTATAATGACCCCCTGTTATACCTCCATTATTCTATACTAACCCCCTGTTACACCTCCATTATGCTATACTAACCCCCCTATTATACCTCCATTATTCAATACTAACCCCCTATTATACCTCCATTATTCTATACTAACCCCCTGTTATACCTCCATTATTCTATACTAATCCCCGTATTATACCTCCATTATCTTATACTAACCCCCTGTTATACCTCCATTATTCTATACTAACCCCCTGTTATACCTCCATTATTCTATACTAACCCCATATTATACCTCCATTATCTTATACTAACCCCCTGTTATACATCCATTATTCTATACTAGCCCCCCTGTTATACCTCCATTATTCTATACTAACCCCCCTATTATACCTCCATTATTCTATACTAACCCCCTGTTACACCTCCATTATTCTATACTAACCCCCTGTTACACCTCCATTATTCTATACTAACAACCTGTTACACCTCCATTATTCTATACTAACCCTCTGTTACACCTCCATTATTCTATACTAACCCCCTGTTATACCTCCATTATTCTATACCAACCCCCTGTTATACCTCCCTTATTCTATACTAACCCCCCTGTTACACCTCCATTATCTTATACTAACCCCCTGTTATACCTCCCTTATTCTATACTAACCCCCTGTTACATCTACATTATCTTATACTAACCCCCTGTTATACCTCCATTATTCTATACTACCCCCCTATTATACCTCCATTATTCTATACTAACCCCCTGTTATACCTCCATTATTCTATACTACCCCCTGTTATACCTCCATTATTCTATACTAACCCCCTGTTATACCTCCATTATTCTATACTAACCCCCTGTTACACCTCCATTATCTTATACTAACCCCCTGTTATACATCCATTATTCTATACTAACCCCCCTATTGTACCTCCATTATTCTATACTAACCCCCTGTTACACCTCCATTATCTTATACTAACCCCCTGTTATACCTCCATTATTCTATACTAACCCCCTGTTACACCTCCATTAATCTATACTAACCCCCTGTTACATCTACATTATCTTATACTAACCCCCTGTTATACCTCCATTATTCTATACTACCCCCCTATTATACCTCCATTATTCTATACTAACCCCCTGTTATACCTCCATTATCTTATACTAACCCCCTGTTATACCTCCTTTATTCTATACTAACCCCCCTATTATACCTCCATTATTCTATACTAACCCCCTGTTACACGTCCATTATCTTATACTAACCCCCTATTATACCTCCATTATTCTATACTAACCCCCTGTTACACCTCCATTATCTTATACTAACCCCCTGTTATACCTCCATTATTCTATACTAACCCCCCTATTATACCTCCATTATTCTATACTAACCCCCTGTTACACCTCCATTATCTTATACTAACCCCCTGTTATACCTCCAGTATTCTATACTAACCCCCTGTTACACGTCCATTATCTTATACTAACCTCCTAATATATCTCCATTATTCTATACTAACCCCCCTATTATACCTCCATTATTGTATACTAACCCCCGTTACACCTCCGTTATCTTATTCTAACCCCCTGTTATACCTCCATTATTCTATAATACCCCCCATTATACCTCCATTATTCTATACTAACCCCCCTATTATACCTCCATTATTTTATACTAACCCCCTATTATACCTCTATTATTCTATACTAACCCCCTGTTACACCTCCATTATCTTATACTAACCCCTCTGTTAGACCTCCATTATTCTATACTAACCCCCTGTTACACCTCCATTATCTTATACTACCCCCCTATTATACCTCTATTATTCTATACTAACCCCCTGTTATACCCCCATTATCTTATACTAACCCCCTGTTATACCTCCATTATTCTATACTAACCCCCTGTTACACCTCCATTATCTTATACTAACCCCCTGTTATACCTCCATTATTCTATACTACCCCCTGTTATACCTCCATTATCTTATACTAACCCCCTGTTATACCTCCATTATTCTATACTACCCCCATATTATACCTCCATTATTCT
The DNA here is from genome assembly GCF_057628025.1 of Oncorhynchus mykiss. Taxonomy (NCBI): domain Eukaryota; kingdom Metazoa; phylum Chordata; class Actinopteri; order Salmoniformes; family Salmonidae; genus Oncorhynchus; species Oncorhynchus mykiss. The sequence continues at coordinate 72,451,576 of NC_143025.1, read as the reverse complement.
ATACTAACCCCCTGTTATACCCCCATTATCTTATACTAACCCCCTGTTATACCTCCATTATTCTATACTACCCCCTGTTATACCTCCATTATTCTATACTAACCCCCTGTTATACCTCCATTATTCTATACTAACCCCCTGTTACACCTCCATTATCTTATACTAACCCCCTGTTATACCTCCATTATCCTATACTAACCCCCCTATTGTACCTCCATTATTCTATACTAACCCCCTGTTACACCTCCATTATCTTATACTAACCCCCTGTTATACCTCCATTATTCTATACTAACCCCCTGTTACACCTCCATTAATCTATACTAACCCCCTGTTACACCTCCATTATTCTATACTACCCCCTGTTATACCTCCATTATCTTATACTAACCCCCTGTTATACCTCCATTATTCTATACTACCCCCATATTATACCTCCATTATTCTATACTAACCCCCTGTTATACCCCCATTATCTTATACTAACCCCCTGTTATACCTCCATTATTCTATACTACCCCCTGTTATACCTCCATTATTCTATACTAACCCCCTGTTATACCTCCATTATTCTATACTAACCCCCTGTTATACCTCCATTATCCTATACTAACCCCCCTATTGTACCTCCATTATTCTATACTAACCCCCTGTTACACCTCCATTATCTTATACTAACCCCCTGTTATACCTCCATTATTCTATACTAACCCCCTGTTACACCTCCATTAATCTATACTAACCCCCTGTTACATCTACATTATCTTATACTAACCCCCTGTTACACGTCCATTATCTTATACTAACCCCCTATTATACCTCCATTATTCTATACTAACCCCCTGTTACACCTCCATTATCTTATACTAACCCCCTGTTATACCTCCATTATTCTATACTAACCCCCTGTTACACCTCCATTATCTTATACTAACCCTCTGTTATACCTCCAGTATTCTATACTAACCCCTGTTACACGTCCATTATCTTATACTAACCTCCTAATATATCTCCATTATTCTATACTAACCCCCCTATTATACCTCCATTATTGTATACTAACCCCCGTTACACCTCCGTTATCTTATTCTAACCCCCTTGTTATACCTCCATTATTCTATACTAACCCCCTGTTACACCTCCATTATCTTATACTAACCCACTGTTATACCTCCATTATTCTATACTAACCCCCCTATTATACCTCCATTATTTTATACTAACCCCCTATTATACCTTCATTATTCTATACTAACCCCCTGTTATACCTCCATTATCTTATTCTAACCTCCTGTTAAAGCTCCATTATTCTATACTAACCCCCTGTTACACCTCCATTATCTTATACTAACCCCCTGTTATACCTCCCTTATTCTATACTAACCCCCTGTTACACCTCCATTATCTTATACTAGCCCCCCTGTTATACCTCAATTATGCTATAATAACCCCCCTATTATACCTCCATTATTCTACACTAACCCCCTGTTACACCTCCATTATTCTATACTAACCCCCATATTATACCTCTATTATTCTATACTAACCCCCTGTTACACCTCCATTATCTTATACTAACCCCCTGTTATACCTTCATTATTCTATACTAACCCCCTATTATACCTCCATTATTCTATACTAATCCCTGTATTATACCTCCATTATCTTATACTAACCCCCTGTTATACCTGCATTATTCTATACTAACCCTCTTTTACACCTCCATTATTCTATACTAACCCCCTGTTACACCTCCATTATTCTATACTAACCCTCTGTTACACCTCCATTATTCTATACTAACCCCCTGTTATACCTCCATTATTCTATACTAATCCCCATATTATACCTCCATTATCTTATACTAACCCCCTGTTATACCTCCATTATTCTATACTAGCCCCCCTGTTATACCTCCATTATTCTACACTAACCCCCCTATTATACCTCCATTGTTCTATACTAATCCCCTGTTACACCTCCATTATTCTATACTAACCCCCGGTTATACCTCCATTATTCTATACTAACCCCCTGTTATACATCCATTATTCTATACTAACCCCCTGTTATACCTCCATTATTCTATACTACCCCCCTATTATACCTCCATTATTCTATACTAACCCCCTATTATACCTCCATTATTCTATACTAACCCCCTGTTATACCTCCATTATTCTATACTAATCCCCGTATTATACCTCCATTATCTTATACTAACCCCCTGTTATACCTCCATTATTCTATACTAACCCCATATTATACCTCCATTATCTTATACTAACCCCCTGTTATACATCCATTATTCTATACTAGCCCCCCTGTTATACCTCCATTATGCTATACTAACCCCCCTATTATACCTCCATTATTCTATACTAACCCCCTGTTACACCTCCATTATTCTATACTAACCCCCTGTTACACCTCCATTATTCTATACTAACAACCTGTTACACCTCCATTATTCTATACTAACCCTCTGTTACACCTCCATTATTCTATACTAACCCCCTGTTATACCTCCATTATTCTATACCAACCCCCTGTTACACCTCCATTATTCTATACTAACCCCCTGTTACACCTCCATTATTCTATACTAACCCCCTGTTACACATCCATTATTCTATACTAACCCCCCGTTATATCTCCATTATTCTATACTAACCCCCTGTTACACCTCCATTATCTTATAATGACCCCCTGTTATACCTCCATTATTCTATACTAACCCCCTGTTACACCTCCATTATGCTATACTAACCCCCCTATTATACCTCCATTATTCTATACTAACCCCCTATTATACCTCCATTATTCTATACTAACCCCCTGTTATACCTCCATTATTCTATACTAATCCCCGTATTATACCTCCATTATCTTATACTAACCCCCTGTTATACCTCCATTATTCTATACTAACCCCCTGTTATACCTCCATTATTCTATACTAACCCCATATTATACCTCCATTATCTTATACTAACCCCCTGTTATACATCCATTATTCTATACTAGCCCCCCTGTTATACCTCCATTATTCTATACTAACCCCCCTATTATACCTCCATTATTCTATACTAACCCCCTGTTACACCTCCATTATTCTATACTAACCCCCTGTTACACCTCCATTATTCTATACTAACAACCTGTTACACCTCCATTATTCTATACTAACCCTCTGTTACACCTCCATTATTCTATACTAACCCCCTGTTATACCTCCATTATTCTATACCAACCCCCTGTTACACCTCCATTATTCTATACTAACCCCCTGTTACACCTCCATTATTCTATACTAACCCCCTGTTACACCTCCATTATTCTATACTAACCCCCCGTTATATCTCCATTATTCTATACTAACCCCCTGTTACACCTCCATAATCTTATACTGACCCCCTGTTATACCTCCATTATTCTATACTAACCCCCTGTTACACCTCCATTATGCTATACTAACCCCCCTATTATACCTCCATTATTCTATACTAACCCCCTGTTACACCTCCATTTTTCTATACTAACCCCCTGTTACACCTCCATTATTCTATACTAACCCCCTGTTACACCTCCATTATTCTATACTAACCCTCTGTTACACCTCCATTATTCTATACTAACTCCCTGTTATACCTCCATTATTCTATACCAACACCCTGTTACACCTCCATTATTCTATACTAACCCCCTGTTACACCTCCATTATTCTATACTAACCCCCTGTTACACCTCCATTATTCTATACTAACCCCCTGTTATATCTCCATTATTCTATTCTAACCCCCTGTTACACCTCCATTATCTTATACTGACCCCCTGTTAAACCTCCATTATTCTATACTAACCCCCTGTTATACATCCAATATTCTATACTAACCCCTGTTACACCTCCATTATTCTATACTAACCCCCTATTACACCTCCATTATTCTATACCATCCCCCTGTTACACCTCCATTTTCGTATACTAACCCCCTGTTATACCTCCATTATTCTATACTAACCCCCTGTTACACCTCCATTATCTTATATTAACCCCCTGTTATACCTCCATTATTCTATACTAACCCACCTATTATACCACCATTATTCTATACTAACCCACCTATTGTACCTCCTACATTCTATTATACCTTTATTATTCTATACTAACCCCCTATTATACCTCCATTATTCTATACTAACCCCCCTGTTACTCCTCCATTGTCTTATACTAACCCCCTGTTATACCTCCATTATTCTATACTATCCCCCTGTTACACCTCCATTATTCTATACTAACCCCCCGTTATATCTCCATTATTCTATACTAACCCCCTGTTACACCTCCATTATCTTATACTGACCCCCTGTTATACCTCCATTATTCTATACTAACCCCCTGTTACACCTCCATTATGCTATACTAACCCCCCATTATACCTCCATTATTCTATACTAACCCCCTGTTACACCTCCATTATTCTATACTAACCCCCTGTTACACCTCCATTATTCTATACTAACCCCCTGTTATATCTCCATTATTCTATACTAACCCCCTGTTACACCTCCATTATCTTATACTGACCCCCTGTTAAACCGCCATTGTCTTATACTAACCCCCTGTTATACCTCCATTATTCTATACTATCCCCCTGTTACACCTCCATTATTCTATACTAACCCCCCGTTATATCTCCATTATTCTATACTAACCCCCTGTTACACCTCCATTATCTTATACTGACCCCATGTTATACCTCCATTATTCTATACTAACCCCCTGTTACACCTCCATTATGCTATACTAACCCCCCATTATACCTCCATTATTCTATACTAACCCCCTGTTACACCTCCATTATTCTATACTAACCCCCTGTTACACCTCCATTATTCTATACTAACCCCCTGTTACACCTCCATTATTCTATGCTAACCCTCTGTTACACCTCCATTATTCTATACTAACTCCCTGTTATACCTCCATTATTCTATACCAACACCCTGTTACACCTCCATTATTCTATACTAACCCCCTGTTACACCTCCATTATTCTATACTAACCCCCTGTTACACCTCCATTATTCTATACTAACCCCCTGTTATATCTCCATTATTCTATACTAACCCCCTGTTACACCTCCATTATCTTATACTGACCCCCTGTTAAACCTCCATTATTCTATACTAACCCCCTGTTATACATCCAATATTCTATACTAACCCCCTGTTACACCTCCATTATTCTATACTAACCCCCTGTTACACCTCCATTATTCTATACCATCCCCCTGTTACACCTCCATTTTCGTATACTAACCCCCTGTTATACCTCCATTATTCTATACTAACCCCCTGTTACACCTCCATTATCTTATATTAACCCCCTGTTATACCTCCATTATTCTATAATAACCCCCTGTTATACATCCAGTATTCTATACTAACCCACCTATTATACCTCCATTATTCTATACTAACCCCCCTGTTACACCTCCATTATCTTATACTAACCCCCTGTTATACCTCCCTTATTCTATACCAACCCCCTGTTACACCTCCATTATATTATACTAACCCCCTGTTATACCTCCATTATTCTATACTAACCCCCATATTATACCTCCATTATTCTATACTACCCCCCTATTATACCTCCATTATTCTATACTAACCCCCTATTATACCTCCATTATCTTATACTAACCCCCTGTTATACCTCCATTATTCTATACAAGCCCCCCTATTATACCTCCATTATTCTATACCAACCCCCTGTTACACCTCCATTATCTTATACTAACCCCCTGTTATACCTCCATTATTCTATACTAACCCCCTGTTACACCTCCATTATTCTATACTAATCCCCATATTATACCTCCATTATCTTATACTAACCCCCTGTTATACCTCCATTATTCTATACTAGCCCCCCTGTTATACCTCCATTATTCTATACTAACCCCCCTATTATACCTCCATTATTCTATACTAACCCCTTGTTACACCTCCATTATTCTATACTAACCCCCTGTTACACCTCCATTATTCTATACTAACCCCCTGTTACACCTCCATTATTCTATACTAACCCTCCGTTACACCTCCATTATTCTATACTAACCCCCTGTTATACCTCCATTATTCTATACTAACCCTCCGTTACACCTCCATTATTCTATACTAACCCCCTGTTATACCTCCATTATTCTATACCAACCCCCTGTTACACCTCCATTATTCTATACTAACCCCCTGTTACACCTCCATTATTCTATACTAACCCCCTGTTACACCTCCATTATTCTATACTAACCCCCTGTTATACCTCCATTATTCTATACTAACCCCTGTTACACCTCCATTATCTTATACTAACCCCCTGTTATACCTCCATTATTCTATACTAACCCCCTGTTACACCTCCGTTATCTTATACTAACCCCCTGTTATACCTCCATTATTCTATACTTACCCCCTGTTACACCTCCATTATTCTATACTAACCCCCTGTTACACCTCCATTATTCTATACCATCCCCCGTTACACCTCCATTATCTTATACTAACCCCCTGTTATACCTCCATTATTCTATACTAACCCCTATACTAACCCCCTGTATTTCTGTTTTTATTTTGAATACATTTGTAAAAAATTTAAAAACCTGTTTTCACTTTGTCATTATGGGGTATTGTGTGTAGATTCAAGAGGAAACATGTTTATTTAATCCATTTTAGAATAAGGCTGTAACGTAACAGAATGTGGAAAAGTGAAAGGTTCTGAATACTTTCTGAATGCACTGTACCTCCTACATTCTATTATGCCTCCCACATTCTCATACACCTCCTACATTCTATTATACCTCCTACATTCTATTATACATTCTACATTCTGATATACCTTCTACATTCTATTATACTTCCTACATTATATTATACCTCCTACATTCTATTATACCTCCTACATTCTATTATACCTCCTACATTCTATTATACCTCCTACATTCTGATATACCTTCTACATTCTATTATACTTCCTACATTCTATTATACCTCCTACATTCTATTATACCTCCTACATTCGATTTTACCTCCTACATTCTAATATACCTTCTACATTCTGATACACCCCCTACATTCTATTATACCTCCTACATTCTATTATACCTCCTCCATTCTGGTACACCTCCTACATTCTATTATACCTCCTACATTCTGGTACACCTCCTACATTCTATTATACCTCCTACATTCTGGTACACCTCCTACATTCTATTATACTTCCTACATTCTGGTACACCTCCTACATTCTATTATACCTCCTACATTCTATTATACCTCCTACATTCTTATATACCTCCTACATTCTATTATACCTCCTACATTCTGGTACACCTCCTACATTCTATTATACCTCCTACATTCTTATATACCTCCTACATTCTATTATACCTCCTACATTCTGGTACACCTCCTACATTCTATTATACCTCCTACATTCTGGTACACCTCCTACATTCTATTATACCTCCTACATTCTTATATACCTCCTACATTCTATTATACCTCCTCCATTCTGGTACACCTCCTACATTCTATTATACCTCCTACATTCTGGTACACCTCCTACATTCTATTATACCTCCTACATTCTGGTACACCTCCTACATTCTATTATACTTCCTACTTTCTGATACTGTCATGTATTGTCATGTTGTGTCTTGTTTCTGTCCTTTCCCTTCACCCTGTCTCCCTCTGCTGGTCGTTATTAGGTTACCTTTTCTCCCCCTCTTTCCCCCAGCTGTTCCTTGTCTCCTCCTAACTACCTCGTCACCCCTTTTCCCACCTGTTCCCTTTTTCCCTCTGATTAGTCCTCTATATCTCTCTCTGTTTTTGTTCCTGTCTTTGTCGGATTCTTGTTTGTGTTTTTCATGCCTGAACCAGACTATCGTCATGTTTGCTGCAACCTTGTCCTGTCCTGTCGGAATCTGCCGGTCCATCTGAGCCTACCTATGTTTTGTTATTAAAGAAGTTCTGTTTACGTTAATTCGCTTTTGGGTCCTCATTCACGCACCGTGACAGAAGAATCCGACCAAGAATGGACCCAGCGACTTCGGATCCTCTCCACTCTGCCGTCGAGATCCAGGGAGCGATGCTAGGCAGACACGAGCAGGAAGTGTCTGCTGCTCGACATGCCGTTGAGACCCTGGCCGCCCAAGTCTCCAACCTCACAGAACAGGTTCACCATCTCCGCCTCGATCCACCGGCCACTTCCAGGGCTTTCGAATCTCCGGAGCCCAGAATCAATAACCCGCCGTGTTACTCTGGGAAGCCCACTGAATGCCGCTCGTTCCTCACCCAGTGTGATATTGTGTTTTCTCTCCAGCCCAACACTTACTCCAGGAGCACAGCTCGTATCGCCTACGTCATATCTCTCCTTACTGGACGGGCTCGTGAGTGGGGCACGGCAATCTGGGAGGCAAGGGCTGAGTGTACTAACCAGTATCAGGACTTTAAGGAGGAGATGATACGGGTTTTTGATCGTTCTGTTTTTGGGGAGGAAGCTTCCAGGGTCCTGTCTTCCCTATGTCAAGGTAATCGATCCATAACAGACTACTCTATTGAGTTTCGCACTCTTGCTGCCTCCAGTGACTGGAACGAGCCGGCTTTGCTCGCTCGTTTTCTGGAGGGTCTCCGCGCGGAGGTAAAGGATGAGATTCTCTCCCGGGAGGTTCCTTCCAGCGTGGATTCCTTGATTGAACTCGCTATTCGCATAGAGCGACGGGTTGACCTTCGTCACCGAGCTCGTGGAAAGGAGCTCACGTTCTCCGTTGCCCCCCTCTCCGCATCACTACCATCTTCCTCTGCCGGCTCGGGTGCTGAGCCTATGCAGCTGGGAGGTATCCGCATCTCGACTAAGGAGAGGGAACGAAGAATCATCAACCGCCTCTGTCTCTATTGCGGTTCCGCTGGTCATTTTGTCACTTCATGTCCAGTAAAAGCCAAGAGCTCATCAGTAAGCGGAGGGCTACTGGTGAGCGCTACTACTCCTGTCTCTCCTTCAAGATCCTGCACTACCTTGTCGGTCCATCTACGCTGGACCGGTTCGTCAGCTTCCTGCAGTGCCTTAATAGACTCTGGGGCGGAGGGCTGTTTTATGGACGAGACCTGGGCTCGGGAACATAACATTCCTCTCAGACAGTTAAGGGAGCCCACGGCCTTGTTCGCTTTGGATGGTAGTCCTCTCCCCAGGATTCAGCGTGAGACGCTACCTTTAACCCTCACTGTCTCTGGTAATCATAGCGAAACCATTTCTTTTTTAATTTTTCGTTCACCTTTTACACCTGTTGTTTTGGGCCATCCCTGGCTAGTTTGTCATAATCCTTCTATTAATTGGTCTAGTAATTCTATCCTCTCCTGGAACGTCTCTTGTCATGTGAAATGTTTAATGTCTGCTATCCCTCCTGTTTCCTCTGTCTCTTCTTCACAGGAGGAGCCTGGTGATTTGACAGGGGTGCCGGAGGAATATCACGATCTGCGCACGGTGTTCAGTCGGTCCAGGGCCACCTCTCTTCCTCCACACCGGTCGTATGATTGTAGTATTGATCTCCTTCCGGGAACCACTCCCCCCCGGGGTAGACTATACTCTCTGTCGGCTCCCGAACGTAAGGCTCTCGAAGATTATTTGTCTGTAGCTCTTGACGCCGGTACCATAGTCCCCTCCTCCTCTCCCGCCGGAGCGGGGGTTTTTTTTGTCAAGAAGAAGGACGGGTCTCTGCGCCCCTGCATAGATTATCGAGGGCTGAATGACATAACAGTGAAGAATCGTTATCCGCTTCCTCTTATGTCTTCAGCCTTCGAGATCCTGCAGGGAGCCAGGTTTTTCACTAAGTTGGACCTTCGTAACGCTTACCATCTCGTGCGCATCAGGGAGGGGGACGAGTGGAAGACGGCGTTTAACACTCCGTTAGGGCACTTTGAATACCGGGTTCTTCCTTTCGGCCTCGCTAACGCTCCAGCTGTCTTTCAGGCATTAGTCAATGATGTCCTGAGAGACATGCTGAACATCTTTGTTTTCGTTTACCTTGACGATATCCTGATTTTTTCACCGTCACTCCAGATTCATGTTCAGCACGTTCGACGTGTCCTCCAGCGCCTCTTAGAGAATTGTCTTTTTGTGAAGGCTGAGAAGTGCACTTTTCATGCCTCCTCCGTCACATTTCTCGGTTCTGTTATTTCCGCTGAAGGCATTAAGATGGATCCCGCTAAGGTCCAAGCTGTCATTGATTGGCCCGTCCCTAAGTCACGCGTCGAGCTGCAGCGCTTTCTCGGCTTCGCGAACTTCTATCGTCGTTTCATCCGTAATTTCGGTCAGGTGGCAGCTCCTCTCACAGCCCTTACTTCTGTCAAGACGTGCTTTAAGTGGTCCGTTTCCGCCCAGGGAGCTTTTGATCTCCTCAAGAATCGTTTTACATCCGCTCCTATCCTTGTTACACCTGACGTCTCTAGACAGTTCGTTGTCGAGGTTGACGCGTCAGAGGTGGGCGTGGGAGCCATTCTTTCTCAGCGCTCCCTCTCTGACGACAAGGTCCACCCATGCGCGTATTTTTCTCATCGCCTGTCGCCGTCGGAACGTAACTATGATGTGGGAAACCGCGAACTGCTCGCCATCCGCTTAGCCCTAGGCGAATGGCGACAGTGGTTGGAGGGGGCGACCGTTCCTTTTGTCGTTTGGACTGACCATAGGAACCTTGAGTACATCCGTTCTGCCAAACGACTTAATGCGCGTCAGGCGCGTTGGGCGCTGTTTTTCGCTCGTTTCGAGTTCGTGATTTCTTATCGTCCGGGCTCTAAGAACACCAAGCCTGATGCTTTATCTCGTCTCTTCAGTTCTTCAGTAGCCTCCACTGACCCCGAGGGGATTCTCCCTGAGGGGCGTGTTGTCGGGTTGACTGTCTGGGGAATTGAGAGGCAGGTAAAGCAAGCACTCACTCACACTCCGTCGCCGCGCGCTTGTCCTAGGAACCTTCTTTTCGTTCCCGTTCCTACTCGTCTGGCCGTTCTTCAGTGGGCTCACTCTGCCAAGTTAGCCGGCCACCCTGGCGTTCGGGGTACGCTTGCTTCCATTCGCCAGCGTTTTTGGTGGCCCACCCGGGAGCATGACACGCGTCGCTTCGTGGCTGCTTGTTCGGTCTGCGCGCAGACTAAGTCCGGTAACTCCCCTCCTGCCGGCCGTCTCAGGCCGCTTCCCATTCCCTCTCGACCGTGGTCTCACATCGCCTTAGATTTTGTCACCGGACTGCCTTCGTCAGCGGGGAAGACTGTTATTCTTACGGTTGTCGACAGGTTCTCTAAGGCGGCTCATTTTATTCCCCTTGCTAAGCTTCCTTCTGCTAAAGAGACGGCACAAATCATCATCGAGAATGTTTTCAGAATTCATGGCCTTCCGTCAGACGTCGTTTCGGACAGAGGTCCGCAATTCACGTCTCAATTTTGGAGGGAGTTTTGCCGTTTGATTGGGGCTTCCGTCAGTCTCTCTTCCGGCTTTCACCCCCAGTCTAACGGTCAAGCAGAACGGGCCAATCAGACTATTGGTCGCATCTTACGCAGTCTTTCTTTTCGCAACCCTGCGTCTTGGTCAGAACAGCTCCCCTGGGCAGAATACGCCCACAACTCGCTTCCTTCGTCTGCGACCGGGCTATCTCCTTTTCAGAGTAGCCTCGGGTACCAGCCTCCGCTGTTCTCATCTCAGTTCGCCGAGTCCAGCGTCCCCTCCGCTCAGGCTTTTGTCCAACGTTGCGAGCGCACCTGGAAGAGGGTCAGGTCTGCACTTTGCCGTTATAGGGCGCAGACTGTGAGAGCTGCTAATAAGCGTAGAACTAAGAGTCCTAGATATTGTCGCGGTCAGAGAGTTTGGCTCTCCACTCAGAACCTTCCCCTTAAGACCGCTTCTCGCAAGTTGACCCCGCGGTTCATTGGTCCGTTCCGTATTTCTCGGATCATTAATCCTGTCGCAGTGCGACTTCTTCTTCCGCGATATCTTCGTCGCGTCCACCCGGTCTTCCATGTCTCCTGTGTCAAGCCCGTCCTTCGCGCCCCCGCTCGTCTTCCCCCCCCCCCCCATCCTTGTCGAGGGCGCACTCATCTACAGGGTCCGTAGGATTTTGGACATGCGTCCTCGGGGCCGTGGTCATCAGTACCTAGTAGATTGGGAGGGGTACGGTCCTGAGGAGAGGAGTTGGGTTCCCTCTCGGGACGTGCTGGACCGTGCGCTGATCGATGATTTCCTCCGTTGCCGCCAGGTTTCCTCCTCGAGTGCGCCAGGAGGCGCTCGGTGAGTGGGGGGGTACTGTCATGTATTGTCATGTTGTGTCTTGTTTCTGTCCTTTCCCTTCACCCTGTCTCCCTCTGCTGGTCGTTATTAGGTTACCTTTTCTCCCCCTCTTTCCCCCAGCTGTTCCTTGTCTCCTCCTAACTACCTCGTCACCCCTTTTCCCACCTGTTCCCTTTTTCCCTCTGATTAGTCCTCTATATCTCTCTCTGTTTTTGTTCCTGTCTTTGTCGGATTCTTGTTTGTGTTTTTCATGCCTGAACCAGACTATCGTCATGTTTGCTGCAACCTTGTCCTGTCCTGTCGGAATCTGCCGGTCCATCTGAGCCTACCTATGTTTTGTTATTAAAGAAGTTCTGTTTACGTTAATTCGCTTTTGGGTCCTCATTCACGCACCGTGACAGATACACCTCCTACATTCTATTATACCTCCTACATTCTTATATACCTCCTACATTCTATTATACCTCCTACATTCTTATATACCTCCTACATTCTATTATACCTCCTACATTCTATTATACCTCCTACATTCTATTATACCTCCTACATTCTATTATACCTCCTACATTCTATTATACCTCCTACATTCTATTATACCTCCTACATTCTATTATACCTCCTACATTCTATTATACCTCCTACATTCTATTATACCTACTACATTCTATTATACCTCCTACATTCTATTATACCTCCTACATTCTATTATACCTCCTACATTCTATTATTCCTCCTATATTTTGATACAAAGGGTAACACTATTATCCTATTCCCATAAGTGTCTCCATGGGAAGGATTAGGGGATTTGCTGTAACTAACCCTCCCTTTCCCACGAGATGTCATTCTGATTGAAACAAAGATTAATTAAATAGATGACAGGCATCTTTAAATAAAGATCAATTAAATAGATGAGAGGTACCTTTATATCAAGATCAATTAAACAAATGAAAGAGGGGTATCTTTAAATACCGCAGAGTGACTGTGAGGCCTCCCTCATCCTTTAATGTAATGAGAAGAGAGGGAATAAAACATTTGTCCTCAGAATGAAAAGGTGATGGGATTTTTCTTGCCTTATCCTAATGTAGATGAGGTGATAGACCTGGATAGGAATGATCTGGACTAAAGCTACTGTGTCTTTATGGTCAGTCTACTGCAGGCTGCAGCGTCATCTCACGTAGACCAGGCTGTCTGTCTGCTGTCTATGATGACAAAATCAACATTAGTCATAGCCAGTTTGTTGAGTGCATCTGTGTGAACACACACATGCACACACACACACACGCACACAGACACACACACACACACACACACACACACACGCACGCACGCACGCACGCACGCACGCACACACACACAATCATTTTCAATCTATTCATGGTAATTTGCAACCTCTCAACGTCCCAGTCTGTTCAAAACCATTATACCCTCCAAGCTCATCACCAAGTTTAGGATCCTGGGACTGAACACCTCCCTCTGCAACTGGATCCTGGACTTCCTGACGGGCCGACCCCAGGTGGTGAGGGTAAGCAACATCACCTCCGCACGCTGATCCTCAACAGAAGGGCCACACAGGGGTGTGTACTTAGTCCCCTCCTATACTCCCTGTTTACCCACGACTGCGTGGCCAAGCACGACTCCAACACCCGCATCAAGTTTGCTGATGACACAGCGGTGGTAGGTCTGATCACTGGAGGCGATGAGACAGCCTACAGGTAGGAGATCAGTGACCTGGCAGTGTGGTGCCAGGACAACAACCTCTCCATCAATGTCAGTAAGACCAAGGAGCTGATCGCGGACTATAGGAGCGAGTTGCAGTGAAGCGGGTCGAGAGCTTCAAGTTCCTTGGTGTCCAAATCACTAAGGACTTAAAATGGTCCATACACACTTGCACGGTCGTGAAGAAGGGGGGGGGGGGGGGGGGGGGGGAGACAGCGCCTCTTCCCCACCAGGTTGAAAATGTTTGACATGGAGCAACAAATCCTCAAAAAGCTGCACTGATAGCATCTTGAGTGCCTGCAACACTGCTTGGTATCGCAACAGCACCGTCCTCAATCACACAGCGCTACAGAGCGTGGTGCGGACAGCCCAGTACATCACTGGGGTCGAGCTCCCTGCCATCCAGGACCTCTACTGTATATTTATTTATTTTACCTTTATTTAACTAGGCAAGACAGTTAAGAACAAATTCTTATTTTCAATGACGGCCTAGGAACAGTGGGTTAACTGGCTGTTCAGGGGCAGAACGACAGATTTTGTACCTTGTCAGGTCAGGGATTTGAACTTGCAACCTTCCGGTTACTGGTCCAACGCACTGACCCCGTATATCAGGCGGTGTGAATGGAAGGCCCGGAAAATCATTAAATGCTCCAGCCACCCAAGCCACAGACCGTTCTCTCAAATAAAATAAAATACAATTCAATTGTATTTGTCGCATACACATATTTAGCAGATGTTAATGAGGGTGTAGCGAAATGCTTGTGTTCCTAGCTCAAACAGTGTAGTAATATCTAACAATACACAACAATACACCAAATCTAAAAAGTGAAGTGAAGGAATGGAATGAAGAAATATAGAAATATTAGGACGAGCAATGTCGGAGTACAGAGTATAATTACAGTGCATTCGGAAGGTATTCAGACCCTTACTTTTCCCACATTTTGTAACTTTAAAGCCTTTTTTTGCTATTTAAAAAAAAATCAATTTAAATATCACATTTACATAAGAATTCAGACCCTTTACTAAGTCCTTTGTTGAATCACATTTAGCAGCGATTACAGCCTTGAGTCTTCTTGGGTATGACGCTACAAGCTTGGCACATCTGTATTTGGGGAGTTTCTTCCATTCTTCTCTGCAGATCCTCTCAAGCTCTGTTCTGTCAGGTTGGAGGGGGAGCGTCGCTGCATAGCTATTTTTACGTCTCTCCAGAGATGTTTGATCGGGTTCAAGTCCGGGCTCTGGCGTGGCCATTCAAGGACATTCAGAGACTTGTCCCGAAGCCACTTCCGCATTGTCTTGGCTGTGTGCTTAGGGTTGTTGACCTGTTGGAAGGCGAACCTTCACCCCGGTTTGAGGTCCTGAGCGCTCTGGAGCAGGTTTTCATCAAGGATCTCTTTGTACTTTGCTCCGTTCATCTTTCCCTCGATCCTGACTAGTCTCCCAGTCCCTGCCTCTGAAAAACATCCCCATAGCATGATGCTGCCACCACCATGCCTCACCGTAGGGATGGTGACAGGTTTCCTCCAGACGTGATGCTTGGCATTCAGGCCAAAGAGTTCAATCTTGGTTTCATCAGACCAGAGAATCTTGTTTTTCATGGTCTGAGAGTCCTTTTGGTAAACTCTAAGTGGGATGTCATGTGCCTTTTCCTGAGGAGTGGCTTCCGTCTGGTAGACACATCTCAAGGATGATCCATGGAAACAGGATGCACCTGAGCTCAATTTCGAGTCTCATAGCAAAGGGTCTGAATACTTACTTAAATAAGGTATTTCTGTTTTGTTCTTTTATATACATTTGCAGAAATTTCTAAAGTACTGTTTTCGCTTTGTCATTATGGGTATTGTGTGTAGATTGATGAGGAAAATAATTAATTTAATCCATTTTAGAATGAGGCTGTAACTTAGCAAAATGTGGAAAGAGTCAAGGGGTCTGAATATCTTCCGAATGCACTGTATATCTATAAATGCACTATATTTTTAAAAGTATGTAGACACCCCTTCAAATGAGAGGATTTGTTTCAGCCACACCTGTTGCTGACAGGTGTATAAAATTGCAGCCATGCAATCTCCGTAGACACACATTGACAGTAGAATGGCCTTATTGAAGAGCTCAGTGACTTTCAACGTGACACTATCATAGTGGTCTCAGGCTGTTTTCCATGGTTCGGGCTAGGCCCCTTAGTTCCAGTGAATGGAAATCTTAACACTACTGCATACATGACATTCTAGACAATTCTGTGCTTCCAACTTTGTGGTAACAGTTTGCCACCGTGCAAAAAGTGAGGTCCATGCAGAAATGGTTTGTCAAAATCAATGTGGAAGAACTTGACTGGCTTGCACAGATCCCTGACCTCAACCCTGTCGAACACCTTTTGGGATTAATTGGAATGTCGAGTGTGAGCCAGTCCTAATCGCTCAACATCAGTGCCCGACTTCACTAATTCTCTTGTGGCTGAATGGAAGCAAATCCCAGCATTAATGTTTCAATATCTAGTAGAAAGCCTTCCCAGAAGAACTGAGGCTGTTTTAGCAGTAAAAGGGTGGACCAACTACATATTAATGCCCAGGATTTTGGAATGGGATGTTCGACGAGCAGGTGTCCACATGCTTTTGGTCATGTATTGTATATATATGATGGGATGTATAGACATTATGGACAGTATGTGGATAGAATTTGCAGTATATCTTAATAATATGTAGGATAGAATAGTACATGTACAGAAATAGTTGATTAGGATAGGCCTAGAATACAGTATATAAATATGAAGTGGGTAAAGAAGAATGTAACCATTATTAAAGTGACCAGTGTTCCATTCCTATGTACAGTTGAAGTCGGAAGTTTACATACACCTAAGCCAAATACATTTAAACTCAGTTTTTCACAATTCCTGACATTTAATCCAAGTAAACATTCCCTGTCTTAGGTCAGTGAGGATAACCACTTTAGTTTAAGAATGTGAAATGTCAGAATAATAGTAGAAAGAATGATTTATTTCAGCTTTTATTTCGTTCATCACATTCTCAGTGGGTCAGAAGTTTACATACACTCAATTAGTATTTGGTAGCATTGCCTTTAAATTGTTTAACTTGGGTCAAATGTTTCAGGTAGCCTTCCACAAGCTTCCCACAATAAATTGGGTGAATTTTGAACCACTTCTCCTGACAGAGCTGGTGTAACTGAGTCAGGTTTGTAGGCCTCCTTGCTCGCACACGCTTTTTCAGTTCTGCCCACAGATGTTCTATATGATTGAGGTCAGGGCTTTGTGATGGCCACTCCAATACCTTGACTTTGTTGTCCTTATGCCATTTTGCCACAACTTTGGAAGAATGCTTGGGGTCATTGTCCATTTGGAAGACCCATTTGCGACTAAGCTTTAACTTTCTGACTGATGTCTTGAGATGTTGCTTCAATATATCCACATTATTTTCCTCCCTCATGATGCCATCTATTTTGTGAAGTGCACAAGTCCATCCTGCAGCAAAGCACCCCCACAACATGATGCTGCCACCCCAGTGCTTCACGGTTGGGATGGTGTTCTTCGGCTGGCAAGCCTCCCCCGTTCTCCTCCAAACAGTTCTATTTTTGTTTCATCAGACCAGAGGACATTTCTCCAGAAAATACGATCTTTGTCCCCATGTGCAGTTGCAAACCGTAGTCTGGCTTTTTATGGTGGTTTTGGAGCAGTGGCTTCTTCCTTGTTGAGCGGCCTTTCAGATTATGTCGATATAGGACTTGTTTTACTGTCGATTTAGATACTTTGTACCTGTTTCCTCCAGCATCTTCACAAGGTCCTTTGCTGTTGTTCTGGGATTGATTTGCACTTTTCGCACCAAAGTACGTTCATCTCTAGGAGACAGAACGCGTCTCCTTCCTGAGCGGTATGGCGGTTGTGTGGTCCCATGGTGTTTATACTTGCGTACTATTGTTTGTACAGATGAACGTGGTACCTTCAGGGGTTTTGAAATTGCTCCCAAGGATGAACCAGTCTTCTGGAGGTCTACAATTTTATTTGTAGACCTTTTGATTTTCCCATGATGTCAAGCAAAGAGGCACTGAGTTTGAAAGTAGGCATTGAAATACATCCACAGGTACACCTCCAATTGACTCAAATGATGCCAATTAGCCTATCAGAAGCTTCTAAAGCCATGACATAATTTTCTGGAATTTTCCAAGCTGTTTAAAGACACAGTCAACTTAGTGTATGTAAACTTCTGACCCACTGGAATTGTGATACAGTGAATTATAAGTTAAATAATCTGTCTGTTAACAATTGCTGGGGAAATGACTTCAAAGTAGATGTCCTAACCAACTTGCCAACTTGCCAAAACTATAGTTTGTTAACAAGTCATTTGTGGAGTGGTTGAAAAACGAGTTTTAATGACTCCAACCTAAGTGTATGTAAACTTCTGACTCCAACTGTACGTAGGCAGCAGCCTAAAAGGTGCAGAGTTGAGTAACTGGGTGGTAGCAGGCTAGTGACAGTGACTAAAGTTCAGGGCAGGGTACTGGGTGGAGGCTGGCTAGTGGTGACTATTTAACAGTCTGATGGTCTTGAAATATATGTTTTTTTCAGTGTCTCGGTCCCAGCTTTGACGCACCTGTACTGACCTCGGCCTCGGTACTGACCTCGGCCTCGGTACTGACCTCGGCTTCTGGATGGTAGAGGTGTGAACAAGCCGTAGCTCAGGCTAACCACTGTTGTGTCGTCTGGAAACTTGATGATTGAGTTGGAGATGTCATGGGTGAACAGGGAGTACAGGATGGGGCTGAGCATGCCTGTGTTGAGGATCAGCGTAGTGGAGGTGTTGTTGCCATCCTCCTCCACTTGGAGGCTGCCTGTCAGGAAGTCCAGGACCCAGTAGCACAGATTCTGGGTTCAGACCCAGGACCCTAAGCTTAGTAATGAGCTTGGAGGCTACAACTGTATGTTGTTGAAGGCTGAGCTGTAGTCACTTAACAGCATTCTTACATAGGTATTCCCCTTGACCAGATTGGATAGGTTAGTGTGCAGTGCGATGACGATTGCGTCATCCGTGGATCTATTGGGGTGGTAAGCAAATTGCAGTGGGTTTAGGGTGTCTGGTAAGGTAGAGGTGGTATGATCCTTAACTAGCCTCTCAAAGCACTTCATGATGACAGAAGTTGCCTTCTCTTTTCTTGGGTAGAGGAAGAATGGTCGATGTCTTTAAGCAAGTGGGGACAGCAGACTGGGATAGGGAGAGATTGAATATGTCTGGAAACACTCCAGCCAGCTGGTCTGAGCGTGCTTGGATGACGGGGCTGGGGATGCCGTCTGGGGCGGCAGACTTTTGAAGGTTAAAACGTTTAAATCTCTTACTCATGGCGGCTACAGAGAACAAGAGCTCACAGTCCTCTAAAGCGGCGGTGGCCCGTGTCGGAGGCACTGTGTTTTTCACGAAGCGGGGGAAGAAGGTATTTAGCTTGTCGTCGGTGTCTGCAACCTGGCTGGTTTTCCCTTTATAATCTGTGATTGTCCCTGTCACGTACGTCTCGTGTCTGAGCCGTAGAATTGTGACTCCACTTTGTCTCTGTACTGGCGTTTTGCCTGTTTGATTGGCTTACGGAGGGCATAACTGAACTGTTTGTACTCAACTATATTCCCAGTCACCTTACCATGGTTCGCTTTCAGTTTCGTGCGAAAGCGAACATATTTAAAAAAAATATTTAACTAGGCAACTCAGTTAAAAACAAATTCTTATTTACAATGATGGCCTACCCTGGCCAAACCCTAACCCGGAAGACGCTGGGCCAATTGTGCACCGCCCTTTGGGACTCCCAATCATGGCCGGTTGTGATACAGCCTGGAATCGAACCAGGGTCTATAGAGAGGCCTCTAGCACTGTTATGCAGTGCTTTAGATGGCTGCCACTTGCGAGCCCTATCCATCTATGCACGGCTTTTGGTTTGGATAGGTTTTAATCTTCACGGTGGGAACATCATCCCCTATCCACTTTCTGATTGACTCAGTCACCATGTTAATGTATACGTCAATGGTATTCTCAGAGGCTACATGGAACATATCCCAGTCCGTGTAATCGAAACAATCTTGAAGCATGGATTCTGATTGGTCAGACCCTTGTTGAACAGTCCTTACCATGGAGACTTCCTGTTTGAGTGTGTGCCTATAGAAAGGTAGGAGCAGATTGGAGGCGTGATCTGATTTGCTGAAGGGAGGGCGGGAGAGGGCCTTCCCGGAAGGGAGAGTAGCAATGGTCAAGAGTTTATGATGCTTGAGTAGTGCAGGCAATGTGTTGGTAAAACTTTGGTAGATTTTTCCTCAGATTTGTCCAAGTCCATAGCTACAATAAATGCAGCCTCAGGAATTTTGGTTTCCATTTTGCGCTAAGTCCAATGTAGTTCCTTGAGAGCCGTCGTGGTATCGGCTTGTGGGGGAATATACATGGGTGTGATGATGACTGAGGAGATTTCTCTCAGGAGTTAATGAGGTCGGCATTTGATTGTGAGGCATTCTAGGTGGGTTGAACAAAAGGACTTAAGTTGCTGTACGCTTCCACGATCACACCATGAGTAGTTAATCATGAAACATACACCTCCGCCTTTCTTTTTAGCGAGTAATATATACATTAGTGAGTAATATACAGTGCCTTGCGAAAGTATTCGGCCCCCTTGAACTTTGCGACCTTTTGCCACATTTCAGGCTTCAAACATAAAGATATAAAACTGTATTTTTTTGTGAAGAATCAACAACAAGTGGGACACAATCATGAAGTGGAACGACATTTATTGGATATTTCAAACTTTTTTAACAAATCAAAAAACGGAAAAATTGGGCGTGCAAAATTATTCAGCCCCCTTAAGTTAATACTTTGTAGCGCCACCTTTGCTGCGATTACAGCTGTAAGTCGCTTGGGGTATGTCTCTATCAGTTTTGCACATCGAGTGACTGAATTTTTTTCCCATTCCTCCCTGCAAAACAGCTCGAGCTCAGTGAGGTTGGATGGAGAGCATTTGTGAACAGCAGTTTTCAGTTCTTTCCACAGATTCTCGATTGGATTCAGGTTTAGACTTTGACTTGGCCATTCTAACACCTGGATATGTTTATTTTTTAACCATTCCATTGTAGATTTTGCTTTATGTTTTGGATCATTGTCTTGTTGGAAGAGAAATCTCCGTCCCAGTCTCAGGTCTTTTGCAGACTCCATCAGGGTTTCACCAGAATGGTCCTGTATTTGGCTCCATCCATCTTCCCATAACTTTTAACCATCTTCCCTGTCCCTGCTGAAGAAAAGCAGGCCCAAACCATGATGCTGCCACCACCATGTTTGACAGTGGGGATGGTGTGTTCAGGGTGATGAGCTGTGTTGCTTTTACGACAAACATAACGTATTGCATTGTTGCCAAAAAGTTCAATTTTGGTTTCATCTGACCAGAGCACCTTCTTCCACATGTTTGGTGTGTCTCCCAGGTGGCTTGTGGCAAACCTTAAACGACACTTTTTATGGATATCTTTAAGAAATGGCTTTCTTCTTGCCACTCTTCCATAAAGGCCAGATTTGTGCAATACACGACTGATTGTTGTCCTATGGACAGAGTCTCCCACCTCAGCTGTAGATCTCTGCAGTTCATCCAGAGTGATCATGGGCCTCTTGGCTGCATCTCTGATCAGTCTTCTCCTTGTATGAGCTGAAAGTTTAGAGGGACGGCCAGGTCTTGGTAGATTTGCAGTGGTCTGATACTCCTTCCATTTCAATATTATCGCGTGCACAGTGCTCCTTGGGATGTTTAAAGCTTGGGAAATCTTTTTGTATCCAAATCCGGCTTTAAACTTCTTCACAACAGAATCTCGGACCTGCCTGGTGTGTTCCTTGTTCTTCATGATGCTCTCTGCGCTTTTAACGGACCTCTGAGACTATCACAATGCAGGTGCATTTATACGGAGACTTGATTACACACAGGTGGATTGTATTTATCATCATTAGTCATTTAGGTCAACATTGGATCATTCAGAGATCCTCACTGAACTTCTGGAGAGAGTTTGCTGCACTGAAAGTAAAGGGGCTGAATAATTTTGCACGCCCAATTTTTAAGTTTTTGATTTGTTAAAAAAGTTTGAAATATCCAATAAATGTCGTTCCACTTCATGATTGTGTCCCACTTGTTGTTGATTCTTCACAAAAAAATACAGTTTTATATCTTTATGTTTGAAGCCTGAAATGTGGCAAAAGGTCGCAAAGTTCAAGGGGGCCGAATACTTTCGCAAGGCACTGTACTTGGATGGATGGTTTGCACAATTAAAAGTCCACTCCAAATACCTCTTACTCGCCGGCAACGTCTTGGGACAGCCTCTGGGATAAGTGGGGTCACCTTGGGGGGTACGAACAAAGGATTCAATTCAGGAAAGATGTATTTCTGGTCGGAATGCTGGTGAGTTTCCACCACTCTAATATCAAAACATTATGTAATGATGCAAAAAACGGTCTGAGATAATAATGTGTGAAATAACAACAACAACACTAAAAATATATATATGTTGCAGAGTTGCTTAGGAGCCAGGAACCAGGCGACCATGTCTATCAGCACCACCTTAAACAAATCCCTGCTTCTGCATGGCAAGAGCTACCGGTGCATCAAGTCTGGCACCAACATGCTCCTGAACAGCTTCTATCCCCAAGCCATAAGACTGCTGAATAGCTAACAAAATGGCTACATGGACTGTCTGAGTTGACCCTCTATGCACACTCACAGGACTCTACACACTCACGCACAGTGACACTCCAACACACGCACACACGGGCACACACACACACACGCAATCATCATATACGCTGATGCTACCCTGTTTATCATATTTCCTGATACCTAGTCACCTTACCTCTATACATACAGTATTTACCTCTATCAATCCAGTATCCCTGCACATTGTAAATATGTTATTGGAACTGACCCTGTATACTGTAGCTTACTTACTTTCTTGTGTTCTTCTTATTTCTTATTTTTATTTCTCATGTGTTTTTGTTCTATCTTATGCTATTTTTAGCATTACATCGATATTAATGCATTGTTGGCTTTACAGCTTAAAAGAAAGGCAGTTCCCTGTACTTGTGCATGTGACATTAAACTTGAAACTTGGAACTTGAAACACAACCTGTGCACACAGTGTTATGGTAGCTTCCTAAACAGGGCTGTATCACAATGTCTGTTCATTTCACCGCCCCTAAATTTGGGGATAAACACCATTTGTTGGTCAGGCAGGTTATTAGGGAATGAGAGAGAAAAGGAGGGAGAGAGGGGGGAAGTGTGTGTGTTTCCTCCGTTATAATAATCCCTATAAAATCCAGATTTCTCAATCCGCAGCTCAAGCTGACAGTTTAAATAAAATCATTATAATCCCACATGGTAAGAGAAATGAAAATGAGGGGATTAAATGGAGAGGCCAACCCCCCCACACTCTCTCTCTTTCACCCCTTCCTCCTCCAGGGGGATAAGAATGCCCCCTTTCCCAGCCTCTCCCCCCCACCCCCTGTGTCCTCCCTAGGGACAGGGACAGGGGGCTTAAGAAAGCTCTAGATTTGGGATTGGTGCTTGTGCTTATACACATCCTCCTCCCTCCCTCTAGCCCCCTCCCAACCTGTTCCACAGTACTTAGCCACAGTCCTACAGTCCAGTCCTCAGGAATGTGTGTGTGAGTGTGTGTGTGTGTGTTTCAGGGGAATATATAATTGGACATTGGAGAGATGTAGTAATCCAATCAAATCATAGTCAATGATCTCTCGTTCTGTCTGTCTGTCTGTCTGTCTGTCTGTCTGTCTGTCTGTCTGTCTGTCTGTCTGTCTGTCTGTCTGTCTGTCTGTCTTTCTGTCTGTCTGTCTGTCTGTCTGTCTGTCTGTCTCTCTCTCACTCCCTCTCTGTCTCATACACCCCCCCCCCCCTGTCATGGTTCACTCACCATATTATTCAGCATATTATTATGCCAATCAGTAGTCAAACCCAAAACTCCTCCACTACTGCCATTAATAATCCTGCTGTACCTTCCACCTCTGGCTCTAATTTAAAGAAAGCTCCCGTGCCTTTTCTGCCTCCCAGGCCTCTGTGGTAGTCGCCCCAGTGACCCCCCGTCCCCTCGGAAGGCTCCGGAAGGTTGACCTCTGTGTCATTGGTATTCCCGAAGAGGTGGGATTTTAATCTTTAATCCCGTATCCCTTCCCCCCGGCACGGATCAACTCATTACGGAGAATACACCGAGTGTCATCACCCATTACCCACGATGATGTGCAAGTGCAGTGGTACGGACGGCCGGGCCCCTGTCTGTTTTTTGGTGAGCTATCAGCGCGTTCAGTTCAGTCGCCGACTCCATTCACCACTTAATCCCCCACTTACTCATCCTTCCTGCTTCCTCCCTTCCTCCCTCTATCTCTCTATCTCTACCCCTCTTTATCTCTCAATCTCTCTCTCCTTCAATCTCCCTCTTTCTCTCTCTTCATTTCCATCTCAGTCTTTCGCTTTGCCATTTACCATCTTTTTAACCCTCTTTCTCCCAGGCACCCTCTTTATCTTCAACTCTCTCACTTGCTGTTCTTTCTATGGCTCCCTCTATCTACCCACCCCCAATCTCCATCTCTTCACTCTTATCCCTCTCTTTTCTCCTTCGTTCTCCCTCTCCCTCCCTTCCTCTTAAAGGATCATCTTTAGCTAAGTGCTATCCACTTTATTTCCACTCTCTGCCTCTTAAGTGACCATTTGATAATCTCAGAACGCTAGTCTCCAAACAGCCCAGGGGGGGCCGTGGGTGAGACTGTTAGCCCAGAATGACGCTCCTGATCTGGTCAAGACTGTGCCGGGCCCTGGGTCCTCTGGAGCTGCTGGGGATATTGAGGCCATGGTGTCATGGAGGAAAGGGCCATGCCAGAATCTCTTGGCGTGAGATCATCAGAGCAGATGGATATCTATCTCTCTCTCCCTCTCTCTATATCTCCCCTCAATGTCTCTCCCCCTCACCATCTCTCTGTCTCTCTCTCTCTCTCTGTGTCTCTCTCTCTCTGTGTCTCTCTCTCTCTCTCTCTGTCTCTCTCTCTCTCTCTCTCTCTCTCTCTCTCTCTCTCTATCTACATCCCTCTCTGTTCATCTTGGTCTCATTTCACTCTCTCTCTTCCTTCCATTTTCTCTTCTCTTAATCTCTCTCTCTCTCCCTCTTTTTTACTGAGATATTCTCTTTGTGGAACAGGGAATGGGTCAGAGCGTGTAGCACTGAGAGAAAATAGAATAAGACTAGTCTGGTTGTTTAGAGCTCAGATAAAAGGCCATCGCTTGGCAGGGACACATTTTGTTTTTCTCCTGGACTCACAAAAGAGGCAGTGAAAGGAGGGAGAGAGTGAGGGGCAGAAAAAGAGGCGCAGAGGATGCAGATTTTTTGGTGAGGATTCTTTCTGCAAATGGAGGTGACACTGGATGCACACACGTGACACACAGAGGTCGTGCTGAATGTACAGGATTCATAGTATCTCCTTACAGAAAAGAAAACCCTTAGTCAGGACACACACATACACACACTTGTGTTGCTTCCCGCTGTCCTCTTCACGGGTCATTGGCTGAAAAAATCCCCTGTCACGTTCCTTTGGGACTGAGCTCTGACAAGCCAGCAGAACAGGATAAACTTCCTGTAAGGAAAACCAGGAGGATCAGGAATACCTAGAGGGCTGGTTTGTCTTCCCTCTTATCACAAGACCCAGAGAATGACAGGGGATTCCCATTTTTAACATCACCTAACAGTCACTTAACAGCAACTTCAACATTATGTCAAACAATATCAGTGTCAACAATTGGTTACAGTTTATTTTACAGTTCACTACCTATCTGATACTTACTGAGAAATCACTTGTTACAAACGTTTATCTACTCTTCTTCTTTATTTGTGCTAAATAAATAACTTAATAAATACCAGGCAAATAAAATCTGATAAAATAACTAAAATTAAGCGTCAAAATGAACAGCCTGATTTATGTCATGACAAAACTCCTTAAGACACATGGATGGGTCACGTTCAAGTTATTCACAACAGCAGATAGAATTAGACCCAGTCCTACAACGGAAAGACTGTCCAGACAATGTATCTAGAATGGCACACAGGTGTTATGACTGTAGGTCATATATAGCCAGATTAGCCAATGGCTGTGGTATGGAAGTATGGTGGAGCTGTCACACACACACACACACACACACACACACACACACACACACACACACACACACACACACACACACACACACACACACACACACACACACACACACACACACACACACACACAGAGCTGCCTTACTATACTTGTGGGGACTTTTGGAGACCAACAATTGATTTCCATTCAAAATCCTATTTTTAACAAGCTCACACAGTTGCTGTCACAAACTTCAAACTCCACACAGTTGTCACTGATTAGTTGTATCATCATTTCCCACTGAGCAAACCATTTCTGTACTTACAGCATTCATATAAATTCATTTCTATCAGGTTTTGTAAATAAAACTCCTGAATGCAACTGTTTATGTCAAATAGTTTTGAGTTGTAATTGTAGCCCTGGTTGTCCTGAAAAGGAAATGGAAAATAACTTCATTGGGAGGCTAATTATAAGGCCTGGACATCTAGATAAATAAATAGATAAATGAAAAGGCGATTTTTGCTGGGGTCTCGGGACTGATAGAGTTAACCCTAACCCTCATTCTAACACCGAACCATCAACCAGACCCTTAACCCTAACCCTCATTCTAACACCGAACCATCAACCTAACCCTTAACCCTAACCCTCATTCTAACACCGAACCATCAACCAGACCCTTAACCCTAACCCTCATTCTAACACCGAACCATCAACCAGACCCTTAACCCTAACCCTCATTCTAACACCGAACCATCAACCAGACCCTTAACCCTAACCCTCATTCTAACACCGAACCATCAACCAGACCCTTAACCCTAACCCTCATTCTAACACCGAACCATCAACCAGACCCTTAACCCTAACCCTCATTCTAACACCGAACCATCAACCAGACCCTTAACCCTAACCCTCATTCTAACACCGAACCATCAACCAGACCCTTAACCCTAACCCTCATTCTAACACCGAACCATCAACCTAACCCTTAACCCTAACCCTCATTCTAACACCGAACCATCAACCAGACCCTTAACCCTAACCCTCATTCTAACACCGAACCATCAACCTAACCCTTAACCCTAACCCTCATTCTAACACCGAACCATCAACCAGACCCTTAACCCTAACCCTCATTCTAACACCGTACCATCAACCTAACCCTTAACCCTAACCCTCATTCTAACACCGAACCATCAACCAGACCCTTAACCCTAACCCTCATTCTAACACCGAACCATCAACCAGACCCTTAACCCTAACCCTCATTCTAACACCGAACCATCAACCAGACCCTTAACCCTAACCCTCATTCTAACACCGAACCATCAACCAGACCCTTAACCCTAACCCTCATTCTAACACCGAACCATCAACCAGACCCTTAACCCTAACCCTCATTCTAACACCGAACCATCAACCTAACCCTTAACCCTAACCCTCATTCTAACACCGAACCATCAACCAGACCCTTAACCCTAACCCTCATTCTAACACCGAACCATCAACCAGACCCTTAACCCTAACCCTCATTCTAACACCGAACCATCAACCAGACCCTTAACCCTAACCCTCATTCTAACACCGAACCATCAACCAGACCCTTAACCCTAACCCTCATTCTAACACCGAACCATCAACCAGACCCTTAACCCTAACCCTCATTCTAACACCGAACCATCAACCTAACCCTTAACCCTAACCCTCATTCTAACACCGAACCATCAACCAGACCCTTAACCCTAACCCTCATTCTAACACCGAACCATCAACCAGACCCTTAACCCTAACCCTCATTCTAACACCGAACCATCAACCTAACCCTTAACCCTAACCCTCATTCTAACACCGAACCATCAACCAGACCCTTAACCCTAACCCTCATTCTAACACCGAACCATCAACCTAACCCTTAACCCTAACCCTCATTCTAACACCGAACCATCAACCTAACCCTTAACCCTAACCCTCATTCTAACACCGAACCATCAACCTAACCCTTAACCCTAACCCTCATTCTAACACCGAACCATCAACCAGACCCTTAACCCTAACCCTCATTCTAACACCGAACCATCAACCAGACCCTTAACCCTAACCCTCATTCTAACACCGAACCATCAACCAGACCCTTAACCCTAACCCTCATTCTAACACCGAACCATCAACCAGACCCTTAACCCTAACCCTCATTCTAACACCGAACCATCAACCAGACCCTTAACCCTAACCCTCATTCTAACACCGAACCATCAACCAGACCCTTAACCCTAACCCTCATTCTAACACCGAACCATCAACCAGACCCTTAACCCTAACCCTCATTCTAACACCGAACCATCAACCTAACCCTTAACCCTAACCCTCATTCTAACACCGAACCATCAACCTAACCCTTAACCCTAACCCTCATGCTAACACCGAACCATCAACCTAACCCTTAACCCTAACCCTCATTCTAACACCGAACCATCAACCAGACCCTTAACCCTAACCCTCATTCTAACACCGAACCATCAACCAGACCCTTAACCCTAACCCTCATTCTAACACCGAACCATCAACCAGACCCTTAACCCTAACCCTCATTCTAACACCGAACCATCAACCAGACCCTTAACCCTAACCCTCATTCTAACACCGAACCATCAACCTAACCCTTAACCCTAACCCTCATTCTAACACCGAACCATCAACCAGACCCTTAACCCTAACCCTCACTCTAACACCGAACCATCAACCTAACCCTTAACCCTAACCCTCATTCTAACACCGAACCATCAACCTAACCCTTAACCCTAACCCTCATTCTAACACCGAACCATCAACCTAACCCTTAACCCTAACCCTCATTCTAACACCGAACCATCAACCTAACCCTTAACCCTAACCCTCATTCTAACACCGAACCATCAACCAGACCCTTAACCCTAACCCTCATTCTAACACCGAACCATCAACCTAACCCTTAACCCTAACCCTCATTCTAACACCGAACCATCAACCAGACCCTTAACCCTAACCCTCATTCTAACACCGAACCATCAACCTAACCCTTAACCCTAACCCTCATTCTAACACCGAACCATCAACCTAACCCTTAACCCTAACCCTCATTCTAACACCGAACCATCAACCTAACCCTTAACCCTAACCCTCATTCTAACACCGAACCATCAACCTAACCCTTAACCCTAACCCTCATTCTAACACCGAACCATCAACCTAACCCTTAACCCTAACCCTCATTCTAACACCGAACCATCAACCTAACCCTTAACCCTAACCCTCATTCTAACACCGAACTATCAACCTAACCCTTAACCCTAACCCTCATTCTAACACCGAACCATCAACCTAACCCTTAACCCTAACCCTCATTCTAACACCGAACCATCAACCTAACCCTTAACCCTAACCCTCATTCTAACACCGAACTATCAACCTAACCCTTAACCCTAACCCTCATTCTAACACCGAACCATCAACCTAACCCTTAAGCCTAAAAAAAAACTGTTTACAAGTGAGGACCGGCAACACTTCTTTGAATTGTAGTTAGTTTACTATTCTTGTACTCACAAGTATAGTAAGACGATTATACACACAAACACACAAACACACGCACACATGCACACACACACAAACACACGCACAGCTGACTGGAAGAAGCTGCTAATGGGAGAAATGAGAGGAGGATTACTGAAGGCTCTCTTCTAGGAACAGCCCTGAGCGTCTGTGTATCTGTCCATTAACTCCATGGCAATCTGTGTGTGTGTGTGTGTGTGTGTCTGTGAGTCTCTTCTGTCCTCCTGACTCCTCCAACTGCCAAGTGTGTGTGTGTGTGTGTGTGTGTGTGTGTGTGTGTGTGTGTGTGTGTGTGTGTGTGTGTGTGTGTGTGTGTGCGTGTGCGTGTGTGTGCGCGTGCGTGCTCGTGCGTGCGTGCGTGTGTAGGGCATCTTTTATCTCTATGACAATGACCCCACAAATAGGCACATGCCACTCTATTCCTGTCCTCTCAAGGCTCCTCTGGTGTTTTAGTGACTCTGCCGAGGCATACCAGGGGTTAAAGGGAGATTTGGAAGGGTTGGAGTGTGTGTGTATGTGTGTGTGCGTGTGTGCTAGGATGTGTGTGTCTGACAGCCAGAGAGAGAAAGACAGAGACAGGGAGGGTTAGTGGGGGTTGTTTGCTTAGTTTCGCCCTGCATTGTAAAAATCAAGGGAAACAATTAAATCTTTACCAAACACTTATCTCCTTAATTTTCCTTTGTTAGCTTTTATTGTCTCTTAGGGGGGGTCTACTATGAGTCTCACACCCTCTCTGGCTCAAGACCTGTCTTTTCTACACATTAGGTTCCAGAAACATTAGCTATACTTCCTCTGAGAGGGCGGTGTTGAGGAGGAAGGGCCATGGACCCACCCTCAGGTAGTGTAGTGTAGTAGTGTAGTGTAGGTGTGCAGTGTTGTGTAATGTAGTGTAGTGTAGTGGTGCAGTGTAGTGTTGTGTAGTATAGTGTAGTGTGGTGGAGTGTAGTGTAATGTAGTGTAATGTAGTGTTGTGTAGTGTAGTGTAATGTAGTGTTGTGTACTGTAGTGTTGTGTAGTGTAGTGTAGTGTAATGTAGTGTTGTGTGGTGTAGTGTAATGTAGTGTTGTGTGGTGTAGTAGTGTGGTGTAGTGTAGTGTAGTGTAATGTAGTGTTGTGTGGTGTAGTAGTGCAGTATAGTGTAGTGTAATGTAGTGTTGTGTAATGTAGTGTTGTGTAGTGTAGTGTAATGTAATGTAGTGTAGTGTAATGTCGTGTAATGTAGTGTAGTAGTCTAGTGTTGTGTTGTGTAGTGTAGTAGTGTAGTGTCGTGTAGTACTGTAGTGTAGTGTAATGTCGTGTAATGTAGTGTAGTAGTCTAGTGTAGTGTAGTGTAATGTAATGTAGTGTAATATAGTGTAGTGTAGTGCAGTGTAGTGGTGCAGTGTAGTGTAGTGTCTTCAACGCACCTGAGCCCAACCAGGCACACGACAGGAAGAGGGAGTCGCCATCCTAACGTTAAGTGCTCACTTCCTGCTATTTTCTGACCATCTCTTGAAGCAGGAAGTCGTTGGAATGGAAAAAAGAGTGACCCCAAAACACCCGGGAGAGGACCAACGTGCGAAAGAGGCGAGCTTAAGCCATCCCCAAAGTGCGCCAGCCCCAACACAAATGCCAGCGAAAGAGGGGAGGGAAGAAGTGATGGAGGGAAGGAGGAAGGGGGAAGGGAGAGAGAGGAGGGGGAGATGGGAGTTCATGGTGCGCTCCTCCTGGGTCGCATTTGGGGCGTTGGGCGGCACGATAGGCAGGATGTTATGGTTTATTTAGCGCTGTAGTGTGGGCGGCGTAGACAAGGTGCATGGTGCCCTCCGCGCCAGTCTCAACGTGATTTATGGCCACGCTGGCAGACACCTCTGTCCACGGGGAAGTCTTTGAAAACGCTGGGAGTGTGTGTGTGTGTGTGTCTGAGTGTATGTATGTGTGTCTGAGTGTTTATATGTGCATGTGTGTGTGTGCACAGCACTCTGTGTATGTGTGCGTTCATTTGAGTGTATTTTGAAGGATGCAGCTTTGTGGTCCGTGGGCTGCTGGTTTTTAACCTGTAGCTGAAGTGTACTTATGCATGGCCCAACTGAGAATGGATGAGGCAGGGCTCTGATTAATTAAAAACACAGCTCTGAAAATGACATCACATTAAGAGGTAGAACGTTAAAGACAGTGCAGAATATTCAGTTCAACTTCAGTTTGTTATATGATCAGATGATTACGGTCACAAAAAAAATGCATATGTCCACCAATCAACAAGTGTCATCAATGTAAAACGTAGTATTGGCTAGTTAGTGCAGGTATGTAGGTATGGCCATGTTTGTTGGTGTTCACATGATTTGTTACAATGGCGTTACCCGAGCCATGAGCTCTCCAAGATTCTAGAATGTTCTCAGTGTGAAAGGTAACAGAGGGGTCAAGAGAGGTTATGGATGACAGGACACTCCAGTCCAAAGGCCTGCTGGGAGCTAGCCCAAACATCCAGACAGGGGGTCAAAGTTCATAGATATAAGTAAACTAGAGGAGGGGGTGCAAATGGTTAGCGAGGTGCAGACTAACAGACCATACACTTAAAGAAAGTTTCACACTCCACATTGCTGCCAGTGATTTATTGGAGAAGCAACGTTTCGGCAACTCTGAGGAAGGTGTTTGTGTGTGTGTGTGTACTATTCTAGTAGGTTGCCTATCATCAGATGAAAGTGAATGTGTGTTTTTAGTGTAAGAGGCTCTATTAAGAACTCATTAACCTGTGTTATATTTGAAGTCTCCCGCCCATCGCTCTCTAATGTATTTTCCATAAAGTGTTTTTAGATTTAATTTGGCTTCCCTTTGATTTTACGACCCTCGCCTCTGTTATTGTAGGATATCTTAGCGGTTCCTTGTAATTTAGTTTTATGACACGGCAAATCGAATACAATACACCCCCCAGGGAGCACTGACCTCCCTTCCAACAAATATAATTACCGACATCACAGAAGCGAAAACAGACCACCGCACGCTTATCTTTAGGCCTACTAGTTTTTTTCTACGTCTCACATGTTTGCACGTGCGTGGGCTTACCGGTACGGGCACATCACAGACACGGTGAAAAACAGCTAAATATAGCAGCTGAGGTCTGGAGGTGGATGGGGATGGAAAAGGTGGAAGCCCAGTGTCCAGATCTCCGCTTTGAGCCCAAAGCCAACCCTCAACACACTTCTACGGAGCACAGTGGTGATTTTAGCATCTAAATTTTGGTGGGGCAAAAAAATGAATGTGGAGTGCATGCCAGCAAAGCCACTACACAACACTAAAAAAATACATTAATTGCACTATAATGGTGACTAACGGTTACCACAAACTGTTAGGGCCTACATAAAGCTGTCCCAACAGCAGAGTCCCGACAGCAATCACAACACCTTACCACTGCTACACCTGGCTTTCAGCGGAGCCTTGTCTGACAGCGAAAACCTGTTCATTCAGCCTCATTTACTGCATAAAAAAAAACACATCTGATATGGCTGACTTGATTAAACAAATGTGGTTTCTACTGACAACTGAGATGTATAAACTATGACATAAGGGAACGACAAGCAGATAAGAGGCAATCCGTAATTACGATTGAGACATTAATGATCGAGCGACGACGGACATAGTCAATTTATCTATTTGTTTAGCACTTTTGAATTGTACAGCGACAGAATTCAGAACATGGGCCGTTCTTACAGTGTACTCGCTGTACAACAAGTCAGAACCATAGGATAAATAAAGGGGGCATATAAGCAGACAATGTTCTTACATGCTTAATACATGCTTACTTACATGTTCTTACAATGCTCTTACAATATTCAATGATTACATTTCTCTAAAGCGGGTTATAGCTTACATGTGCACCACTAAGTTAGAACAGTAGGCGAAATTAAGAGGTGAGGCACATTGAACGCCATTTGGGTCTTTGAGTGTCAAAAAAGATACACGTTATATAACACTATTTGATGCGTTAAATAAGCTTTTAATTGAACATGTCAAATAACACAATTCTATTATAGAATGTTGTGTGTGCTGAATTTGAATGTGCAATCCAAGCGCCACCATTACTATCAGTAGCACTGTCAAAGCTGTACAAAAAAAAATAGTAAACAAGCATACACCGGCCACAAACGATGTATTGGTGAAAATAGACCAAATGATTAGGGTGAGTCACATGGGCTACTAACAGCTTACTACACAACATACACTTAGTATTACTTTCTTAGCTACACGATACATATCTCTCTGGCATCCTACGTAATTTATGAACCAGCGTTAGACATTTTTGGACTCAAGTTGTTGTGATGTGCTTGAACAGGAAAGTGGTGCGCCGGTCCTTTGTGGTCAAATTTTGTCATCAAAGAGATTTACAATTCCGAGTTGAATGACTGTTCAAAATGTTTGAACAGTCATTCCCAGTTGCAATGCTTGCAGTTAGCCACTGTTACTTCAGCGATTCTTTACAAACCACTCATTGTTAAATTTGCGATCTCCAAATTGTTGTGTAATGTTTATGTCCAATGGCCGATGAGCACCAATACGTTGTATCTACTGTATATTTTCTCTTCATTATTTCTCTTCATATGACAAGGATTAAAAAGGATTTGCCAGTAGATTGTCGACTTGATTCATGATGATGACTGCTAGCTAATATTGTGAAAGTAAGATGTTGACATTATCAGTCCAATCAAAGCTACTGTACATATAATGTGATTTGACGTAATTTCTGTGGCCAATGACCTTGAGCCTTCTTGGAACGACACTTGTAATATAACTCTATGGCAGGACCCAAAGGGCTGAAATGTTGGATGTCTACCCTTTCTAAGAACGTAAGCTTGGTGATTGGGTGGCAGGGTAGCCTAGTGGTTAGAGCATTGGACTAGTAACCGGAAGGTTGCAAGTTCAAATCCCTGAGCTGACAAGGTACAAATATGTTGTTCTACCCCTGAAGAGGCAGTTAACCCACTGTTCCTAGAGCTGTCATTGAAAATAAGAATTTGTTATTTTCTGCTGGCCTGCCCCACCACCACAGAAAGCACTGAGCTAGGTGCTGCCTTACTCAATACAGCTCAATAAAACAAAAAACAGACTATGTCTATATGTATACACAGCTCCTTTAAAAATGAAGAGTCCTCTGCAAAATGATCAGTTTCTCTGGTTTTACTATTTATAGGTATGTGTTTGGGTAAAATGAACATTTTCATTTTATTCTATAAACTACTGACAACATTTCTCCCAAATTCCAAATGAAAATATTCTCATTTAGAGCATTTATTTGCAGAAAATGACAACTTGTCAAAATAACCAAAAAGACGCAGTGCTGTCAGACCTCGAATAATGCAAGAAAATATGTTAATATTCCTTTCTTAACAACACAATACTAATGTTTTAACTTAGGAAGAGTTCAGAAATCAATATTTGGTGGAATAACCCTGATTTTCAATCCCAGCTTTCATGCGTCTTGGCATGCTCTCCACCAGGTCTTTCATGCGTCTTGGCATGCTCTCCACCAGGTCTTTCATACGTCTTGGCATGCTCTCCACCAGGTCTTTCATGCGTCTTGGCATGCTCTCCACCAGGTCTTTCATGCGTCTTGGCATGCTCTCCACCAGGTCTTTCATGCGTCTTGGCATGCTCTCCACCAGGTCTTTCATGCGTCTTGGCATGCTCTCCACCAGGTCTTTCATGCGTCTTGGCATGCTCTCCACCAGGTCTTTCATGCGTCTTGGCATGCTCTCCACCAGGTCTTTCATGCGTCTTGGCATGCTCTCCACCAGGTCTTTCATGCGTCTTGGCATGCTCTCCACCAGGTCTTTCATGCGTCTTGGCATGCTCTCCACCAGGTCTTTCATGCGTCTTGGCATGCTCTCCACCAGGTCTTTCATGCGTCTTGGCATGCTCTCCACCAGGTCTTTCATGCGTCTTGGCATGCTCTCCACCAGGTCTTTCATGCGTCTTGGCATGCTCTCCACCAGGTCTTTCATGCGTCTTGGCATGCTCTCCACCAGGTCTTTCATGCGTCTTGGCATGCTCTCCACCAGGTCTTTCATGCGTCTTGGCATGCTCTCCACCAGGTCTTTCATGCGTCTTGGCATGCTCTCCACCAGGTCTTTCATGCGTCTTGGCATGCTCTCCACCAGGTCTTTCATGCGTCTTGGCATGCTCTCCACCAGGTCTTTCATGCGTCTTGGCATGCTCTCCACCAGGTCTTTCATGCGTCTTGGCATGCTCTCCACCAGGTCTTTCATGCGTCTTGGCATGCTCTCCACCAGGTCTTTCATGCGTCTTGGCATGCTCTCCACCAGGTCTTGATCTGGTGGTCCTCCATCCACACCTTGATTGACCTGGCTGTGTGGCATGGAGCATTGTCCTGCTGGAAAAACAAATCCTCTGAGTTTGGGAACATTGGCAGAGCAGAAGGAAGAAAGTTTTCTTCCAGGACAACCTTGGACGTGGTTTGATTCATGTGTCCTTCACAAAGACAAATCTGCCCGAGTCCAGCCTTGCTGAAGCTCCCCCAGATCATCAACGATCCTCCACCAAATTTCACAGTGGGTGCGAGACACTGTGGCTTGTAGGCCTCTCCAGGTCTCGCACCCACTGTGACGTTTGGTGGACGATCGGTGATGATCTGGGGGTGCTTCCCTGATTGACGGGTCGCCACTGACAGAGGAGCTTTGACGCACCATGGAGCCACACACAGAAGCAGTGCAGAACTGGACACTTAAAATGCCTTCTTGGTGGTATGGTTAACTGTCGGAAATGCTGGATAATGTATTTGCAACCTGCAACAGACCCACATAGGAAAGCCATGCCATAGGCAAAATAGTTTTAGAACCCACAGACATAATATTTGTTTAGCCTACCCCAGTACTGCATGGTAAGCCACAAACATATTATTTTTTAGTAGTTGACAAGTGAGAGGTCAACACAAACAATGTTGGTCATTCCTGTGGGTGCTGTGTGTGTTTCAATGACACTCTCCCTTTCTCTTTCTCTTTCTCTCTCTTTCTCAGAGGGGGGGGGGGATAAAGGGAGAAGTGATGACAGAGAAGTGCTGAGGGGGCTCTTTGTCTTTGAGCACTATAAACCTCTATCTATTTCATGGTGTCATTGTTTGTTTTAAGGACGTTGGCTGGGTTTAATGTAGTTCCAGGGCATTTCAGAGCGTCTCTGCCGAAGCACCTCCAAGGCCCGCAGTGGGCTTCGGTCGGTCGGCTCAGTCCACTGCCTGCCTTGCATAGATTCTCTTTGATTTTGCTCTCCCTACTCTGACAGCAGTTGTGTTCCCCGTCTTTCATTTACTTTGTTGATATATGATTCTGCATTTCAAGGTTTGGCTAAAGAGACACTCTACTGTGTGCTTAAAAACTTCCTGTACTGCCACATTTTGAAAACCTAAATGTAGATGTCAGTTTGTAATTCTAACTGCAGTTGTAGCACATACAACAGGCGAAGATGTAAGGCCTTTGTAAGACCAATTAAGATGTTCAGAAAATTTCTGCAATTTTAATGAGGGTTTGACTGAAGCCATATTTGTTTCTGCCTCAGTGAGCTTTTTTTTAATTGCCTATTAATTCCAAGATATGTTTTCTGAACTGAATATCATATTATACAAATAACATGACACACTTCTCCAAGTAGGAGATTGTGTTTATATATATTTTTTATTAGGCTACATCATTCCCCACTACTTCTTTACTCTTATCAACAGGTATATGTCAAAATGTTGTGTGTGTGTGTGTGTTTTTTAATACAAAATATGACTCATTCCTCTCAGAGAAGAGTTAGAGAGACATCAGATTAAATTTTTCTGCATTAATTGGATCTTGTTCACAATATCCAGCGATGCAGTCTAACCCTGCCAGTCAGGCAGTCAGTCAGTCATCAGGAAGAAAAGGAGAGGGGCATCACCAGGAACCACAGTCTCACTGTCCTTGTGCCATTTATTCATAACGTGGATGATCAATTTGACTAGTCATTGTGCAGATTCATCCTATAAATACAGAGGTATAGGCTGTGTTAACACAGAAAGACCAATTCTGATCGGTTTCCCAAATATTGGCAAAAGATCTGATAGGTCCAAAATCCCAATTGGCAAAAGATCAGAATTGAGGTGACTGTGTAAACACCGCCTATAGAGTACCACAGTAGGAGACATAATACCCAGAAAACCTAGTGGTCAAACAAGGAAATGTTTCCAATCGTTTTTCCACCATTATTTTTTTCCTATAGGGGACACTTAATATAAGGGCTGTGTTTCGAGTAGGCTTACCTTGGTGAGACGTTTAGAGAACCGTGTAATTGTCTCTAGGACAAGGTGACTTTTAGCAATATATTTGCTTGTATTTACCCCCCAAAAATGAAATGCTAAATAGCAGCTAATGTGGCTATCATAAAGAACTACAAATGATGATCTGGAAGAGACTGCCGAATTGAGGCAAAGGTAACAATCTTTAGATTAACTATCTAATGTTAGCTAAATGTAGTAATTCATAAATTGTCTACATTTCTTTAAATTGACAATTCTGTGAACTGTCTTGTGCAATTTTTTTATGGAGACAATGCTTGCTAACAAAGGTGTCAGCTAGAGTTGACGTGTGGGAGCTTGCAGGGATTTGTAGTCTTGCATGATGTCTACTTTGATGCTAATTAGCATTTTTGAATCTGAGAGTAAATAGAGACT
The DNA here is from genome assembly GCF_057628025.1 of Oncorhynchus mykiss. Taxonomy (NCBI): domain Eukaryota; kingdom Metazoa; phylum Chordata; class Actinopteri; order Salmoniformes; family Salmonidae; genus Oncorhynchus; species Oncorhynchus mykiss. Next base: position 72,413,126 of record NC_143025.1, on the reverse strand, counting down.
AATATATTGATAAAAGTGACCATGTACATGAGAGATTTACATGGTTATCAAAATGTCATATCATGGTAAACCTATTTTAAGTGTTGTTTTTTTAAATCCTTATGGGAAAATAAATAGTGGAAAAATGATTGGAACCATTTATTTCCCTGTTTGACCGCTAGGTTTTATGGGTATCATGACACCTCCACTGTGGGACTCAATTGACATAGATAGTAACCTAATCATCCTAATTTCCAAGTACAGTTTTCCTCTTTAAGTCCTCTCGCTGACTTTTCTTCAGTACAACACATAACATCCAGATGAATGTTTTTCTATTTCCCTTACAGAGCCACCATCATCATCATCATCGTTGTCACCTGCAGGGCCCTGGTTCTCTAGTGAGCGTGTCTCTGATTACACTTGAATACATCAAGTCGTAAGGTTGTGCATCCTGTTGGGCCTGGTAAGAGTGTGAGACGCCTACTCATTCCCAGCGCTCGCTGCCGTCTCTCTCCTGCTCTCCTCTTCTCTTTTCTCCTCTCCAAGCGAGAACCTTTTTATGCAGGGACCCCGAGACCTTTCTGGAACAAAACAGCTTTTAGTTTTATACCTCTTTCTTTCTCCCTCTCTCTCTCTCTCACACTCTCTCTCTCTCTCTCTCTCTCTCTCTCTCCTCTCTTTGCCTGTGTTTTCACAAATAGCACCTCTTTTCTCTCTGTCTCTCTCTCTCTTCTCCCCCCTCTCTCTCCCTCTCTCGCTCCCTCTCTCTCTCTCTCTCTCTCTCTCTCTCTCTCTCGCTCTCTCTCTCTCGCTCTCTCTCTCTCTCTCTCTCTCTCTCTCTCTCCCTCTCTCTCTCTCTCTCTCTCTCTCTCTCTCTCTCTCTCTCTCTCTCTCTCTCGCTCTCTCTCTCTCTCTCTCTCTCTCACTACATCCCCTCCATCACTCTCTCCTCTGATTATTTTTCGGAGAACTGTGTCTTGTGAAAAGCGTGGAGCGTTGTGGTCAGATAATCATGTCATTATCTGATTGAGAGGTTTTTGTAAGCATCATTGCTTAACAGGCTACTTCCACATGTACTTTTGTCTGTTTATGTTGATGGACCTCCTTATGCCTGTTTCTCAAAACCTGCATGCGTTTCCCAGAATAATGTCATCGTAGGTAGTTACCTGGGAAATCACATTGCACTGTCTTTTAGTTTGTGTTGTACAGATCTGAATGTAGGCTCCTTGCTGGTTATAAGCCAGTTGGTATTCATGCACTGAGATTCTGGTGAATGTGTATGAATAGTCTACACATTTTTGATGATTGATAATAGAATAAATGAAATGTACTTATCATGAAATAATTCAATAATAACCATATAGTTAAATAAAAAAATACTTTGCTATGTATAGCAATGTGGTGTGTAATTGTGTAAAATAATAGTATCATTAATAATAATAGTAATACATAATAATAATAATAATAATAATAATAAAACACAAGAATGATGATAATATTAATATTAATAATACATTTTAATAGTAATTAATACTCCTTATTGTAATTAAATCAGCATCCAAAATGTTTCTCTCTTGAGACCCGTTGTTGGGCAAAATTAGTAAGGAGGCCAGTGACCCATCTCAGAATTCCTCCCTGCCTGACTTGTGCGCGCGCCTATTACCAAGACCAGCCAGCCGATTATAGTTTAAAATGTACGTTAATAAAACCTCTGGGAGAAAAGCATGTTTTCATTCTCTCCCTTAATGCCTCCTCCCGTGTTGATCCACCAACTCAATCCCTAATAAATATGTCAATAAAGTCACCCATCAGCGCGTAATGCGCCGCTTATCAGCCGTGGCCATCAAGGTGGTGATGCGGCACACTCGACAAAAAGGAAAAAATTTGTTTGAAATAAATAGTGTTGATCCATCTGGAATGGACCGAGATAAGAGGTGCCAGTGTTAACGAACACGTTTCCGCTACACCTCATCCGAGTCTTCCTTTTCCAAACACAGTCTATTTAATGTCCCGGCCTGTTTTTCCATGGAGCGTACGCACCGAGGGCACCGTGGGGAGATGAAGCCAAATTAACTGGCCGAGTTGGGGAGCGGGGGACGGGACACCTGCTTTGGAAAAGAGACTCCAGACACTAAAGTTCGCTGACTTCATTAAAATTAATTCACCCTCAAAAACACTTGCTTGCGACATGGAAAAGAGACTCGCCTTTCCTTTTTGGCATTTGACAGAAAGACATTGGAAAATCATAAGACTTCTGATTAAGCACGTCGGAATCCTGTTTATGTAATGGATAGTTCGTTTTATTATAGCAGGCATAATGGACTGAAAAAAGTGGACTGTAACTTTGCATCTAAGGGTTTAAAAACAACAGCTGTAGCTCCATAAAAATAGGTGCAATTTATATTGGATTCAAGATAGCCCAGACACACCTGATGAGTAATGTTTCGTTTCATTAACATTAGAATTACATACTACAAATACTACTACTACTACTACTACTACTACTACTACTAATAATAATAATAATAATTTACACTTATGCTATGTTTAAAACTCCTAGAAATAGAAATGCAGGCGACATCGGCTACATGTAGCCTATATAGGCCTGCACATTGACGCTAACCACATTCCTGATTCCTATGAAATCGTATTAAGAGTGATGTCAGTGCATGTAACAGTAGGAGTATAGTATAATGTGGTAGTCTATAACGTCCATTTTCCGTTAATGTTGCAGAGTGACAGTCATGGATGTTCTTCCTCCACAAAATATTATGCATAACGAGGAGCCTGCTGAATTTTTTTCTAACATACGACTCAATAACATTATAAATCGTGTATCAAATGAAACAAGGGCCTGATTCTATTCACACATTTTGTGTACTATATATATATATAATTTAGGGAGGAATCTTATAATTATAGAACACGTACGGAACTAGGGCTAACGACAGAGTGTTTTACAGAACACCGGTTCAAATATCTACAAACACGCGTGAAAATTGTACACTGAAATATAGGTTATTAATCTAAAATATTTCGAAGTGAATACCATGTCTATTCAATTGATTAGGTGCTGATTAGTTGTTACAGGTGTCTCAAGTTAAAATATGCAGAAGGGAAAAGTAAGGTTAAGAATTCCAACGGGCATAGTCAAATCTTTGCAAACTAAACACCTATAGGCTACTTGCATGAATATCAAATATAAAACATGAAATGTGAGGATTATAATTTAACATCTAAATTGATCATTTCAATGCATTATAACGACACAGACTGATATTTGCTCAGTTATAAATATAGTATTTATATACAGTGAAAAGAGAGATGGAATTTTGTTTAAATGAGTCTCACTCTGTGACCTGTGAATTAAATAAAAGTTAGGCCTAACACAAACTCGCATTTGAGATGGCTCCAGCCCGTGTTATCAGGCAATAAGCTAATAATCACACACGGTTTGACATTCCATGATATAATGTAGTCACGCCTTATCATGTTGCTCTGTGGTCGGTAAATCAAACGAGGGTAGTGATATATCGACACCATGCCTTTCTGAGCCCCCGCGCCCAATGCCATATTAAACCCCTGGCCTCTGGAGACGCACGTATCCAATATAGAATAGCCTACAAATAACACTCCAATGTTCATATCTTATCGTTGTTACAAGCATAATGTTGCACAAAACAGCCATACAAACCCAATAAGCCCAATTGAGATATGACAATGGAATCTCTTATTGAATGGCAAACTTGGGGTGTAAAATCTAAATGAAAAGTTGTTGCGTAAAATGAGTGCGAAATGTGTGTTTTAATGGATACTGTTTTACATGAGTTCAAATGACATAAACACCTATTCGTGACATAAAATCTCTTAATTCAGAGTCTTAAAATATGAACAATTATCATATGTGCACAACAATATGTGCATAACATTAATGTTTATGCAAAACATTATCGACAGAATCACAAAACGATAAGCCACTTCAAAATGATATTTTCTTACATATTCACTCACTGATTTGTAAAGAAAGTGATAAGTAAGAGGTTTTTTTTTGCCTGTCGGAGTCCCATTCCTCGGTCAAGTTTAGTGCGTTGTACTCCTCCCGGACCCGATGGACAGTTCTTATTGGTAGGTACGAACCGTTACATCACCAAGCTTATGACGCGCCGTCTTCCTGTTTCCTTCAGCTGTGTCTTAAAGTGAATCTTGTTGGTGGAGGAGAGCTCGAGCATCAAAGCTCTGCATCGCGTGCGCCTCGGAGACACACACTCACACCAGCTGCTACGACATCACCGCCACAGTCTTTCAGTCTCGAGAGGAGAGGATAGAGGAGAGCGGCGGAAAATAGCTATTTTATGTCTTTTTTTCTGTTCTACGCGCACGCTTATCACTCACTTTACTCTTGCTCTTCCTTCCCCGAGCAATTATAATATTCAACGTCTCCCGGGGGAAGACTGCATATTCACTTTCAGCAGTAAAAAGGAGCTCGCTTTTCTCTTCATCTGCGGGGTAAGTAACCTTGTCCTCAGATACCTCCCTCTTGTTCTTTTGCGTCGCGTGCGCTCGGTGGGCGGAAAAAAATAAACAAATCAAAATGATAAACAGCGGAATATATTCTGATGAAAGACAACGTTACCTTTACGATATAATTTGACTGAATTGTTTTTCTTTCACTTAAAGTGTGACAAAGATGCGTAATTTTTATGAAGATGATGTGTGGATGAATTTATCCTTCTAAATCGCTGGCAGACAGATCATTTCTAACTTTTAAAAGTAAGTTACTGTCTTTTAAGTTTGGTCAATTTTAAATAAATGATTTTTTTTTGCATATAAAGACGCTCAAGGCTGTCTGAGTTGGTTTGATTTGATCGAAGACTGAAGTCTATTATATTTTCATCTGTGTCGGCTACACCAGTCATTTTCGTTGGCATATGGTCTTTGTTCCGATAAACGTTTTTCTTTCATGTCTATTTTTATTCGTCCAGTGTTATTTAGTAGGAACGTGTGTCGTTTCGATGTAAACAAGCTTGGCTTTATCGTTTTTAATATCTGAAATATAACATATCAGATAGGCTAGATGTGATCTACTCTTTGAATTGTAGCCTATATACATGTTTCAGTCTAATAGGTGCGTGTACTGTTTCCCTGGTATAGTTTTTTTGTAGTGCGCTCGCTGCTTGAGTTTATGGTAGTGCCAAGAACGGTAAAATTTTGACGGGGGAAAAACGTCCCAAGTGTACACTATGGAGACAACAGGGATATTTGGCACAGAGGCGCACAACCCCGTCACCCCGCTCTCACCATTTTTGGTGCCTAAAGTCTAGCAGGCCTTATTGTTGTCATATTTAGAATTTTCAGTCCTAGACTAGACTTGCTTGAATAGGTTACTTTGCTCTGTTACACATCCAAAGGGGTTATGAACTTTTCTTTTAGTTTAGCTTTGTCCTTCACAGTGCCCGGTTCTCACTCTCTCAGAGTTTGAAAGATCCTGGGAAAAGGAGCGAGGGGGAGTTAAAAGGGCTCGAGAGACGAGCATAGCTCATTGTTCAACTGCGGTCATATTTCCTTGAAATTGTTGAAAGGTCTTCCAAGTGATAGACTGCGCATGGGCAATGGGGGACAGGTGCGCCGTCGGAAAAGACAGGTGCTGGCGGCTCTATTTTGAGCGATAACGACATAGTCCATTGTTAAGGTCTTGTGGCGCTTAAGTCAAGGTTTTCTTGGAGATATATCACCCTTGTTTGCACTTATGGAGATGGATGGTTAGAGAGAGTTGAGCCAGAGCCATTTATCAGAGTCAGACAAAGACATGGTTTTATTATAGACCAAAATTGGCTTAGTCTGTGTAATATATTTCCTTTTGTTTTGCCACAAAATATGTCAAGCTTTCCCAACCTTGTTTCTTTTTCCTTGAGCTACACCAATAATGTGCTAGTTTGATATATTTCTGTATCGCAACATAAGTTATTCCATCTTACTGCTTGTTTTTCTTGTATTGCTTAACAACACAGTAATAAGACTATCTAAAAAATGTTTATATTTAAAGTGGTGTGTGTGTGTGTGTGTGTGTGCGTGGGTGCGTGCGTGCGTGTGTGTGTGTGTCCGTGCGCGTGTGTGTGTGTGCGTGGGTGCGTGCGTGTGTGTGTGTGTGTGTGTGTGTGTGTGTATTAGAAAAGAAAGTGATGCTTGTTATGCATGGTTAAGATAGTATGGTATATATGAAATTGTCATATACTACAGCTGATTCATAGAGTCCCAAGTGACGATAAAGATGGGATGGTCAGACAATCATACTTTTCCTGTGGCCCCATTTTCAATATCCATATCTGATTGGTTTAAGAAGATATAAATATTAAATAAATTAAATAATTAAATAAAAAATGACTTTGTCTCTCAAAATATGTCTTGACATCTCCTCTGATAAGTGACAGTGTATTTGCATTGTCAATTTGATTGTACTTGTACTAAAATCTTAAATAGTATTTGACAGATTTGGATGTATAGATTTGAATGAATGTTCTCTAGTAAGAGATCACACAACCTTCAATCTTCAAAACCCCGATTCACCCGATACGTATGTTATTAATATAGATATCCTATTAGATTGTCTCCCTGCTGTTTCACTTAATATTTATTTTAGTAGTGTTCCTGATAGGATCCGGGTTTGAGAAAAAGGACTCTCCAGGATGCAGTCTGGTTATCTTGCACGATATTGTCTAAACAGGTACTCAATATTTGAGATGAGGAATGTGAAATAATATCATAAAATAATTCTCAAATTTCATATAAAAGTTCTTTTTTTCTCTCTATTGACAGTGAATGTTAATTCATTCTGTAAATACACTGAATAAAAGTCCCATACCACTGACAAAAGACTGCATGCGTAGCTGTCAGCCGATGCTTACATAGCAGTACTGATGCTGTCTGGTTTGCGACAAAATGTTTCCTTTCATAAAGGCATTAGGTTTTTGTTAGAGCGCTTTAAGTTGCTCCTTGGCAGAGTTGACCCATGTGACCCGTTCATTAGAGCAGAATTAACCAGCTTTGCTAGATGAAAAGACAAGCAAAAAGCCATAGAAGTGAGCCCCTACTGGCACAAAATCAATAAGCTTATTTATCTGTATTTATGTCGTTTTTCTATTATTGTTTAATTTAAGATTGTGATATTCTGATTCATTTGGCTGGAAGAAGTTCCCCTCCAGAATAGCTGACAGTGCGAGTATGTGGATTCGATCAGGGTGCAATTTAAGAAGCGGTCTGGAAATAGGCTTTATGTTTATGGCACATTGTGATACAAGTACTATAACACTTGCAATAGGGGTGATATGTCGTTTGGGTGAATATAGTTAATGTACTACATACACTTAATGAATTGCTTTCGATATGAGCGTCTTCTAATCTAAAGTAATAAAATGTAGCCTAAAATGTAAATGACGTAGTGATGACTTTAGGAGAGGAGATTATAATTAAGACTGCAACAGTTTACTGTGTCTTTATGGCATTCTCAATCCAACCTCAGCCTTTCTCTTTAGTCTATGACTTAATGGTTTTCTGCACCGGCTTGAAGCGCACAAACATGGAAATGAGGACAAGTACTTAAATAATTATCATAATGTTATGCAGCTTTTTGTTGCGTGGGAACTGGTTCAGTGTTACACAGGGAGGCAGCGTGAAACAGGGGACAGACAGGGGAAAATGTAGGCTGAGTCTGAAATGACACTTTATGCCCTATATAGTGCACTACTTTTGACTAGAGCCCTATGGGCCCTGATGAAAAGTAGTGCACTATACAGGGAATAGGGTGCCATTTGTTAGGACTTTGCCCTGAAATGCAAAGACAAGGCCTAGTTCTGACCCCATCACTCCTGCCTTCTGCTCTCTCTTCTCCCTACAGTCATTAGTTATGTTGTCTAAATGGAATCATGTAGTCGACAGTCGATGCCGCCTGTCCTCAGGTATTGCATCTAGTCTTGAGATAAAACCGTATCGCTGGTACATTTTTATACAGTGGAGTGATGTCACTTTCTGGAGCACTGCTATTCAATTATTTCTACATTTGGTAGTAGGAATATTAGGACTTTATTTATTTATTTTGATTAGAAAATATATTTAATGTCAAGTTTTGATATCAGACAATATAGTGACATTTTAAAGTAAATGATCCATCCCCTTCAATGAATCCATACATGTTTCCTTTCTGTTTTCTTGCTGCCAGGTGTCATTCAGCAGCGGTCCTAGAGGAGTGGCTTTGTGGGATATGGCCCAATAGCAGCAGCCCGTGATGCCGGACCATGACAGCGACTCCCTCCTGAGCAGACAGACCAAGAGAAGACGTGTGGACATCGGTGTGAAGAGGACAGTGGGCAGCACCGCCGCCAACACAGCAGTAGCTACAACCAGCGCCGACATCGCCTGCGCCAAAGCAGCCATCTTCAGTGCCATGAACTCTCTCAACTCCCACCACCACGGCTCCGACGCAGACTCCACAGACTGCTCCATGGTGCAGCCACACGGCCCCACTGGGGTCGTCACAGCAACCGACAGCGACTCCAAGTCCAACGTGCTCCGGAAGCTCCTGAAGAGAGCCAACTCGTACGAAGACGCCATGATGCCCTTCCCTGGTGCCACCATCATCTCCCAGCTCCTCAAGAGCAACATGGCCAAGAATGGAGGAGGAGAGAGAGGGGAGAGAGGGGAGAGGGGGGAGAGAGGGGAGAGGGGGGAGAGAGGAGAGAGAAGAGATGGGGGGTTCCCCGGGTCGGGCCTCTCAAGTGGGGGTTCCGAAGCCCCCCAGGAGGACGCCTGCAGTAACTCGTCTCAGGACAGCCCCCAAGAGTGCCTCTCCCCCGTCGGCCGCCCCTCGGCTCTGGGTGCCTTCGACCTAGAGCGCCTCAACGATGAGCACCTGCGGGCCAAGCGCGCCCGCGTGGAGAACATCATCCGAGGCATGAGCCACTCGCCCAGCGTAGTGGTGCCTGCACGCCATCACGGAGAGCGGGATCGTGAACGGGAACAACGTGAACGGGAGAGGGAGCGAGAGATGGACGGGAACAGGGAGATGGAGATGGAATGCCCCCCACAGCCGCCTAGCCCCAGAGGAGAGGTGTGCAGCCGGGAGAACAAGAGGAAGCAGCGCCTGCCCCAGCAGCAGCAGCAGAGCTTCACCCAGCTGGTGTGCCAGCGTAAAGAGCAAAAGCAGGAGGAGCGCAGGCAGCTGAAGCTGCAGCTGGAGGACATGCAGAAGCAGCTGCGCCAGCTGCAGGAGAAGTTCTTCCAGATCTATGATTCCACCGACGATTCTGAGCACGACCTGGCTCACGACCTGGGCAACATGTCTGAGGACAGCGCCGGGAGGTCCGATGCTGGGGGAGATGACCGGGCAGACCGCTCCGACAACGAGATGTCAGACCTGGACCCAGGACACTTCCTGGACCGGGCCAGGGCATTGCTCCAGGAGCAGGCCCTGCTTGCGGAGGGTAACAAGCCCAGGAGAGAGGGGCTGGTCCGGGGGAAAGGTCCTGGTCAGGGTCCTTCCTCCTCCATGCACCATGCGGAGGGCAAGCAGCTGGCTGAGACGCTGAAACAGGAGCTCAACTCAGCCATGAACCAGGTGGTGGACACGGTGGTCAAGGTGTTCGCCAAGCCCCCGCGCCCCGCACCCCCCCAGGTCTTCTCGCCCCTCCCCATGCCCCCAGAGAGGTTCGGGGTCAACGGTGAGGGCCCCAACTTCCACACAGCCAACCAGCGCCTGCAGTGCTTTGGTGACGTCATCATTCCCAACCCCCTGGACTCGTTCGGTGGCATGCCCATGCCTGGCGCCAACGACCAGACAGAGGCGCTGCCCCTAGTGGTGAGGAAGACTCAGACAGAACACCATCACCAGTCCTCAGCTGTGGGCGCCCACGGGGGCCACCACCACCCTTCCCTGCACCCCTCCTCCCTCTCTGCCTCCATGGGATTCAGCCCCCCGTCTTTCCGCCACCCCTTCCCCCTGCCTCTCATGGGCTACCCCTTCCCGAGCCCCCTGGGCCCACCCTCCGGGGGTTACCCAGGGAAGGATCACTCCTCCCCAGACTCCATGGACCTGTCCAGGGAGACCACCAGCCTGCGGACCAAGATGTCTTCTGTGCATCACATGGGACACCACCACAGGTCGCTTTCTCCCAGCCACCCCGGGAGCACTGCAGAGGGGCTCTCCCTGTCCCTCATTAAGTCAGAGTGTGGAGACATGAGCGACATGAACGACATCTCACCATACTCAGGCAGCACCGTATCCTTCACCACACTGAGGGAGGGAGGGAGGTAGGTCGGGACTTGAGTAGGAGAGTGAGTTAGAGACGCTATAGATGGGGTACTTGTTCATCTTAGATATTATCAGATATTGTTATGACTATTGCATATTATTGCTAAATAACCAAACTTATTGCTTTTCCTGTTCTCTCCAAAATTACTGTATTATATCCCCTTCTCTCTTCAAAGTGGTTAAATGTACTCTAGTCACCTACGTATCATTTTACCATTGGTCAGATAATGTCTCTATGACATTTCTAGCCCTGATTCCCATTTGACACATGACTGAAAGAGACAAAAGCTATAGCAGGCTGAAGTTGAGCACAACGGCTGTCTATAGTGACTCCAATAGTTTACCCCTGGGTGCCCCAATCATGGCCTGTAGATAAAGAGCTAATGTCCCTATGGGAGGATCACATTCACCCTAGTGGGACTGGAGCCTAAAAGCCTCCACTAATCCCTTCAGTTAGCCCCTTTCCCCTATATAGACCTGTCTTTACATACACCTTTCACTCATGAAGCTTCCATAACCATTATTTCTCTATCCCTGATCATTTAATGTCTATGCTATGGTTTATGGTCTATGGTTTATGGTCTATGGTTTAACAGACTAGCTACTAGTGAGAATTGACCGCGAGTGCATCTTTGTTTTTCTTGTCTTAAAGCATCTAAGATTGATGTTAGGGTATAGCTACTGTATGTTAGTGTTGATGTGTGTCTGTGTTGTGGTCGCCTCAGGGCACGGCCTTTGTGTGTGTGTGTAGGAGATAGGGTTTGCCTGAGGACTCAGTAAAGATGTGTATTTATGGCCACCTGTGTTTCCTCATGTCTCTTATCATCCCCACATTGTAAAAAGGAACAATCGGCGTCGTTGCTTTTCTCTTTTCTCCGTTTCATAAAGATCTGTCAACAGCCTGGGGGGCCTTCAGCTGTTGCTCGGCACCCAAATACTCCTTCTTTTTTTCTCCCTCCCTCCCAGTCTTTTCTTTTGAAGCGGACGTTAACAGGTGTTTTCGGCGAGCTGTTTGCCTTTCATTACGGCACCTTGTCTTGTCTTCTGACCCAAGAGTTGGCTCTTCCCAGAGATCTATAATCATCTGCTCTGTCGCTCCCAATGGAGGGATGAAGAGAGAGAGAGAGAATCAGACGTGGGAGGGAGGTAGAGAGAGAGGTAGAGAGAAAGAGAATAAAACAATTAAAATAATAACCAAATAATCCAGATGCTGTTGCTTCTATTGTGGTGTTAATTATTTTGGGGCATTAACAGATGTACTCCCATTAATGGAAAGAATAGTTAGAACAATGCGGCCATGTGATACACGTTGTTTTCTTCTCATCTTTGGTTCATTTCACGGCTTTGAAAAACACTGGTTGGGTTTTGATTGTTTACGCCAGTTTTAGAAGTTAACAATCAATGTTATTTTTTATGACTTTGAATGTGAGTCGTACTGTCTACAGTGACAGTTGGTAGTCTTAATGCAATAGTAATAGCAGTGATAGAAGTCATTGTAGTACTAGAACTAAAGATGGCACAGATTGTCAGACATTTTTTGGGGTGCGTTAAAGTTCACCGGCGTTCCGCACCGTTGCGCAGCAGATGGCTGCCATCAATTTCCTCATTTGTTCTCTGACTCTGAGTATCTTGTCCTTACACCTGGAATGAGGAAGTGAAGCATCTATTTCCTCTCATGACTTTGGGGTTTTGGGGAAGTGCTGTAGTGAATGATGATGTCTTGTCAGATGTGCTCAGATAACACTCGGCCAGCTGGTACAAGGAAACCATCATGGCTAAATAATAGCTGTGTGTCACCCCAAGTCCAATCACTATTACATTTGCAAGCTGTGAGAGAAATAAATTCATCAAGAGAATCATGTGTCTGTAGATCTATGCGACTTAAAAATACTTAATTTCGTTATATATCAATGTAATCTCTTGTAATGTTGTGATTGTTCTTAGTTGTGAATTCATTTGTATTTAGAACCGAGAGCGTAGTAGTGTCTTTGAGAAAGCCCAGTCTTATCAGTCTGACAGCTGAAATCCACCTTGCCATACTTGAAGAGAACAGCCCTGTCCCACTCTGCCCAATGTCTCTTTTCTCTCTCTTTTCTCTCTCTTTTCTCTCTCTTTTTCTCTCTTTTTCTTTCTCTCTCTCTCTCTCTCTCTCTCTCTCTCTCTCTCTCTCTCACTTCTCTCTCTCTCTCTCTCTCTCTCTCTCTCTCTCTCTCTCTCTCTTTCTCTCACTCTCTGAGGGGCCATTGTACCCCTCGCTCTTGAAGCAGATGGTGTGGTGTGGAGAGTGGAGTGCTGCTCTTTTGGCCAGGCCTGTTGGAGTCGGGCTAGCCTGCCAGGGTTCTCCCCATAGGCCCTCTTCCCTCCCTCCCTCCCTCCCTCCCTCCCTCCCTCCCTCCCTCCCTCCCTCCCTCCCTCCCTCCCTCCCTCCCTCCCTCCCTCCCTGCCTATAGATGGCTTCCATACAGCCCTCTCTCTCTTTCCTCTTCCTGAGCCAGCAGACAATACTAGGCCTGGAGGACCTGATCCATGATCCAGCTTGGTTCACGGTCCCTGGTTTTTAAAGGGGGGCCCTGGGTAACCCTGAAGTCAAGGGCACTCCCATCTCCCAGCACATACCTTCCTTGTCAAATGCATGATTCTTGAGTGATTGTCATGACACCCTATTATTGAGTGTAGAAACAGTATCTAATTAAAAGGTGGAACCACAGCTATATAGATGTGCAATCCACAATGAATCGGTATTATGACATCGTCTTACATACAGACTTACAGAGTAGCCCTTTCATTTGCGGTTCAAGAGATAATAGTTACTACTGATTGCTTCTGCTCGAGGAGAGAGACCTTTTTAATTTGTCTCTGAGTTTTATTTGTGCCCCTCCCCCCCTCATCTCCTTTCAATGTCTTAGCCGCAGATTGATATCAGCTGAATTATACGGCTGTTAATTCACCGTGGAAATGGTTTGGGCCAGTCCGCAGCGCAGATGTGTTCCAGGGACGCAGCGCCCATCGCTGGCTTGGTTCACTGCCTTGGCAACCCTCATCCTTCTCCTCCTCCTCCTCTACCCTCCTCCTCCTCCCCCTCCTCCTCCTCCTCCCTCACTCCTCCTCCTCCTCCTCCTCCTCCTCGTCCCGAGGTTTGGCAGCACTAGGGAGGCTGGAGGCAGGAGGAGGAGCAGGGAAAGGAGGGGGTGTAATTGAGGTTGGAACAGCTCTATCGTTCAAGGTGCCCCCCCTCCCCCCCAATCACCATCCCACCCTCTTTTCTCCTGAGACTTCCCTTGGAAAACCTTGGTCTCCAAAATCTATGATGTGTGTATTTTAAATGAATAAGGTCTACAGCTCTGTTATAGAGAGACAGGGTTGTCTCTTTTAGACCTCGCTTTTACATCAATATGAAGCCAACATCACGTCAGTAACTCCTGTCTTTGGTTGGCATATCTTATCGCCAAGCCATTAGGCTCCTCTCTCATAACCAGTGTTAACTGCTTTCTTTGTCTGTGATATGCAAATGTCTCCTTTTTTCTTCCTTATTTTGGGGTGGAGGTTGGAGGGGTATGATGGGGAAGAGGGAAAGGCGTTTGCTTACTTTGACTGTGAAATGAGCTCCTTATGTAAAGGCACCGGCTGTGGCGCTGGCCAGCATTTTATTTACCGTAACACGCTCACACCTAATACAGAGAGGATGCTAATGGCTTGGCCTGGCTTCACTCACTACTCCCTAATAACTAACTCATTTAAGATTGGCCCTACCTTACTCCAGTGCTATTGCTAACCTAAAATAATTATTGTCAAATGTATTCATTTGGCCTATATCTAATGTAGTCTTCAAGGAAAACAATTAAGTGATTAATTATTGTACATGAAATACATGTTAATTACACATATGTTACATATTAAAAACACATTAGCTGAAATAGCAGGGGTTCTAGGTCAAGTTGCGTACCATAGCTATATGACTACACATTAAGATGCTTTGCAAGGTCGGCCATTTTAATGACTATTTTCCCTCCAAAAAATAGTCAATTTCTTTGACGGCGGCCATGTTCAGATTCAGGAGGGTCTCTCCCCCAACCACCTGAAGAAGGCCAAGCTCATGTTCTTCTACGCCCGCTACCCCAGCTCCAACATGCTCAAGATGTTCTTCTCCGACGTCAAGGTGAGCCACACCCAGACACCGCAACCTTTCACCTTTCACATCATAGCCCCCAGACGTTGCTCCTTGAAGCAGAAGTTGGATTTGGGCACTGGTTCAGGATCAGATTACCCTCCCCCAAATCCTACCCTTAATTATTTACCCAGTGGTTATGAGGAGATTTCCATGAGGGTAAGCTGATCCTAGGTCTGTGCCTAAGGGCGGATGCTACCTGAAGCTCAACATCGAATCAAATCAAATGTTATTGGTCGCGTACACAGTTAGCATTTGTTATTGCGGGTGCAGCGAAATTCTTATGTTCTTAGTTCCTATCAATCAATGCAATAATTGTCACTCAAGCATAAACATGTAGTACATCAGTAGATGTATAAACATACTTTGGGATGGCACTCCTCTGTCTACCTATTGCTGTCACCATAGTTACCGATCTGTCCAGGTGTGTTCAGCGCCGTCTGTGTGTCCGTCCTGACTGTCCTTGCCACCGCTGACAACTGGAAGGACAGATCACTAGGCCTGGTCTTTTCTTCCTGTATTTCTCTGCCTGTACTCTCACCTCAGACTACAGTTATTAAAAGAGGACAATGAGTGAAGCGGTTTTTCTTCTCACTTCTCCTGATTTGTTCTTCCGGGATAGTGCTGTACTAACATGAAGTGTCTGTTTCAACGTGCATGGTGCATGGTGTATGGCGCATGGCTCATGGTGTATGGCGCATGGCGCATGGCGCATGGCGTATGGCGTATGGTGCATGACGTATGGTGCATGGTGTATGGTGCATGGCGTATGGCGCATGGCGGATGGTGCATGGCGTATGGCGTATGGCGCATGGCGTATGGTGCATGGCGTATGGCGTATGGTGCATGGCGTATGGTGCATGGCGTATGGTGCATGGCGTATGGTGCATGGCGCATGGCGTATGGTGCATGGCGTATGGCGCATGGCGTATGGTGCATGGTGTATGGCGTATGGTGTATGGCGTAAGGTGTATGGCGTATGGTGCATGGTGTATGGCGTATGGTGCATGGTGTATGGCGTATGGTGCATGGCGTATGGTGCATGGCGTATGGCATATGGTGCATGGCGTATGGTGCATGGCGTATGGCGTATGGCGCATGGCGTATGGTGCATGGTGCATGGCGTATGGTGCATGGCGTATGGTGCATGGCGTATGGTGCATGGCGTATGGTGCATGGCGTATGGTGCATGGTGCATAGCGTATGGTGCATGGCGTATGGCGCATGGCGTATGGTGCATGGTGCATGGTGCATGGCGTATGGTGCATGGTGTATGGCGTATGGTGCATGGTGTATGGCGTATGGTGCATGGTGTATGGCGTATGGCGTATGGTGTATGGTGTATGGCGTATGGCGCATGGTGTATGGCGTATTGTGCATGGCGTATGGTGCATGGTGTATGGCGTATGGTGCATGGTGTATGGCGTATGGCGTATGGTGCATGGTGTATGGCGTATGGCGTATGGTGTATGGTGTATGGCGTATGGCGTATGGCGCATGGTGTATGGCGTATGGCGTATGGCGCATGGTGTATGGCGTATTGTGCATGGCGTATGGCGTATGGCGTATGGCGTATGGCGTATGGCGCATGGCGTATGGCGTATGGTGCATGGTGTATGGCGTATGGTGCATGGTGTATGGTGCATGGTGTATGGAGTTTCGGTGGAGTTTTGGTGGAGTTTGTGTGTCTTGCTGCATTGCTACTGTATGAGGACCTTTCCCATACTACACTACCGTACATATTTATTTGGACAGTGAAGCTAAAACTTTTAATTTGACTCTATACTCCAGCATTTTGGATTTGAGATCAAATATTCTATATGAGGTGACAGTACAGAATGTCACCTTTTATTTGAGGGTATTTTCATACATATTTATTTAACGGTTTAGAAATGAAAACACTAAATGTATCTAGTCCTTCCATTTGATAGTGTCATAATTATTTTTGACAAATCACTTATTTGTGTATTAAAGTAGTCAAAAGTTAAGTATTTGTTCCCATATTCCTAGCACGCTGCAATTACTACATCACACTTGTGACTTTACAAACTTGTTGAATGCATTTGCAGGTTGTTTTGGTTGTGTTTCAGATTATTTTGTGCCCAATAGAAATGAATGGTAAATAATGTATTGTGTCATTTTGGAGTCACTTTTATTGTAAATAAGAATATAATAGGTTTCTGAACACTTCTACATTAATGTGGATGCTATCATGATTACGGATAATCATGAATAAATTGTGAATAATGATGAGTGAGATAGTTACAGAAAGTTACAGAGGCATAAATATCCTACCCACCAAAGAATGCTAACCTCCCTTGTTATTCAGGACCAGGGGAATCTGTGGGGGTAGAGTTCAGGACAAGGGAGGTCTGTGGGGGTAGAGTACTGGACCAGGGAGGTCTGTGGGGGTAGAGTTCAGGACCAGGGATGTCTGCGGTGGTAGAGTTCAGGACCAGGGATGTCTGTGGTGGTAGAGTTCAGGACCAGGGAGGTCTGCGGTGGTAGAGTTCAGGACCAGGGATGTCTGTGGTGGTAGAGTTCAGGACCAGGGATGTCTGTGGTGGTAGAGTTCAGGACCAGGGATGTCTGCGGTGGTAGAGTTCAGGACCAGGGAGGTCTGTGGGGGTAGAGTACTGGACATGGGAGATCTGTGAGGGTAGAGTACTGGACCAGGGAGGTCTGTGGGGGTAGAGTTCAGGGCCAGGGAGGTCTGTGGGGGTAGAGTACTGAACCAGGGAGGTGAACTAACAAAGCAGGGGGATGGGCTCATTGTAACACAATAGCTGTGTTGCTGTCTTGTATGCGGCCGATTGCTATCATTTTTGTTGTTGTTGCGTTGTGTCCCTCTCTAACCGTAAGGAGGGTAAACACTGTGACAGATCCAGGCCATCTTATTCAAATCGGCAGATAAAGGTCCCTTTTTTCCCAGCTGCCCGCTCTCTGTCACCATGGTCACCAATCACTAACCACAACCCCCAGGGTCATGTGACACACTTGCAGGGATGTTGTGCTGCCAAAGCATGGAGGAGAGGCACCCCCTCACTTTTGAAAATAAACGGAGCTGGTAAAACTATTTCTGGACCATTTATACTGATAACTTTTTATTTATATTTAATTACCACAAAAATGTTATGAAAAACTATAGAATGACAAACCAAATAAATATATAGAACAGCCTAGAGGTGAATGGTGGTTTCTTCCCTGACTTCTCTCTGGCGGTGGTGAGAATGATGAAGTAGGCTATGTTTGTTTACTGCGGTGGCCCGTCAGAGGCTCTGCCACTTTGTAAAAAAATAAATAATAATAATAATACATTTCTCTGTGTGTCTGCCTTTATGTTCATAAAACTCCATGGAGCCCTTCTTGTGCAAGTGGAACCCAGAATGATATGTGACCACTTGGTTACAGCGACACTTTTCTGCTGAGGTCACCCAAACCAGAGAGGCCACTGCAAAGCCCATGGAGTCTGACACTCTCTGGAAGATGCTGTAGCCCTGCTTGGGATATTTAACCTATATTGGCTATTGGTTGAGACACAGGGCCCGTTCTAGCTTGGTATGTCAGGGTGGGCAAGTGGAAATGTGAATTGGGCCAAGTTGGAGGTAACAATGCATTTAGGTTCTAGTTTATTGAGATGCATGAATACACCCCACCAAAAGAAATATTTTATGGCTGTTTTTAAAAAAAAATCCTGCTATTCTAATTAGATAGCATGTTTAATCTATGCAAATACATTCTATGAATTGATAGTTCATCTCTCAGTTTTGTATTATTCTGTAATAGGGTATATTGTAACCATGTGTTCAAGCTAATTTAATACAGCATGTAAGCTACACAGTACAATGCAATGCCTAGTCGCAATAAAGCTCTCCTCACAAACAGGCTCTAGCCTATAGCCTACAAATAGCTATACCATCTAGTCTTAGACCTATTAGGCTAAAGCCTACAAATAGCTATACCATCTAGTCTTAGACCTATTAGGCTAAAGCCTACAAATAGCTATACCATCTAGTCTTAGACCTATTAGGCTAAAGCCTACAAATAGCTATACTATCTAGTCTTAGACCTATTAGGCTATAGGCCTAGTGCAAATTCGTGTCGTTTGTTCCTGAACTGGCTGAATGGCAGAGCTGTCCTTCAGCACCACAAGTTGGTTCAACTTCTTTAACATCGTTGCACGATCCTGGCGCTGTCCTTTCAGCACCCCGAAGGGATCCAGTTGCTTAAAATATAAAATAACACTCAAGATCTGATACAAATAGAAAATGATCACTTCTCACAATGGTGCTCATTTAGTAAAGCTAGATTAAAGCTTAATCAATGTCTCGGAAGATCACATGATTCATTAGCATTTTACAAAACAGAACCGGATATAATAGCATCGCATGGTAGGCCTCTAACATTACTGTTACACCAACAACATCTGCTCATTCCTAATGACATTTTAGGATGGTTAGCTAAAACTGAATAGTCCCCAAAAAATGATCATGCACCAAAACTCAGCAGCCCGCGTCACTAGGCAGGCTATCTGCTTTGATTGAAACAAGATACAACAAAGGCTAATAGTTTGTTAACACCATCTGCTCTAATTCGCTCACAAAACAGTCATTCAAACAGATCTAAATGTTCCCATGAAACTGACACTGTATGAGACCAATCAAATGATTGGCATGGAGATGCCGTTTGGATGTTTACTAGTAAAACATGAATAATTATCATTAACGATTGACAGTGATGATGGCCTATGTTGAAATGAAGTAGCCTTGGTATTTGATGTTCCTGAGACAATATGTGTGTGGGTGTAGGCAGACATTGCAATTGGAGGATGCATTTTATGCATAACCTAGAATTCAATTAGCTACTTTTGTCAGTACAAACTTAGATTGAAGAAATGATGACATCTTTGCATGTTTTGTTGTTGTTGCTCCCTCACCTAAAAAAAATAGCTCAACACCACTGTGCATCCTCAACACACATCCTTGTCGAGTTTTAGAAGGGGTGATGATGTGTGTTTCGTGGTTGTGATGAGGGGTGGGGGGGGGGGGCACTCTCACTGGCAAGACGGGCACCCAGGCCACTCCTGATTAGTAAATGTTGTGGTAGATTTACCATAATATGGTTGCTGTTGTGACTAACGACAGTTCAGGGTCACGGTATCTTTTCACTTCATGACAGATCAACATTTGAATTTGTGTGTTCTGACACTGTTCTGTTAACCATCCCTATTGATCGCCAATTACCAGCTGCTCTGTTTTGACAAGGCCAGACAGGTCTAAACATAACCTTGTCGTGTCAGTTTTTTTTAGGAAATATGACGTTGATGTGGTCTTAGTGACAGTAAATTACCATGTTGATTTTTCATATGGGGTATATATATATATACTCTGAATTAGCAAACGAGGCACCAAGGTTATTCAAACATAACTCATGTCTCAAACTGAGGTTGTTGTGTAAATCTCTCTCTGTCTCTCTCTCTCTCTCTGTGTCTCTCTCTCTGTGTCTCTCTGTCTCTCTCTCTCTCTCTCTCTCTCTCTCTCTCTGTCTCTCTCTCTTCCTCTCTCTCTCTGTGTCTCTCTCTCTGTGTCTCTCTCTCTCTCTTCCTCTCTCTCTCTCTTTCTGTCTCTCTCTCTTCCTCTCTCTCTCTCTCTCTGTCGCTCTCTCTCTCTCTCTCTCTCTCTCTGTCTCTCTCTCTCTCTCTTTCTCTGTCTCTCTCTCTTCCTCTCTCTCTCTCTATATATATATATATGTCTCTCTCTCTCTCTCTCTGTCTCTCTCTCTTCCTCTCTCTCTCTCTCTCTCTCTCTTTCTCTGTCTCTCTCTCTTCCTCTCTCTCTCTCTCTCTCTCTCTCTCTCTCTCTCTCTCTCTCTCTCTCTCTCTGTCTCTGTCTCTCTCTCTTCCTCTCCATCTCTTTATCTCTTTCCCTGTCCGTGGCCTTTGTGTGTATTCGGCACACTGGCCTCAGTATGTGATGTGGAGAGGATGAGGTCAGGAGGGTTTTCCTTTCTATATGTCATTCCGTTTCTTTTCTTTTTTCCGCTGATGGTGTGGCATGCCGCCGCGTGCTACGAAAAGCCAGGCGCTGGATTTGAGTCGCCGCTGTAACAAAGGGCCACTTTCCAGGGCCAGTTTGTGTAGAGTCAGCCAATAGGCAGCAAGAGATTATCTCCCACAATTCACCCCTGTGAAAACAGGAAGCGGTAGAAAGCCCTGATGACTGTGGAGAGGGACGGACCGCTTCTCTTTCTGCTCCTCTTGTTGTTTTTCAAATAGCTTGGTGGTCTGAGGTCATGTGTATGGATTCTCAGTCCTCGCCATTGTTTGGCAGGCAGGCAGGGAGATGAACGGACGCAGAGCACAGTGTCCCTGGCTGGCTGGCTGGCTGGCTGGCTGGCTGGCTGGCTGGCTGGCTGGCTGGCTGGCTGGCTGGCTGTCCAGGGCAGAGCTGCTGGGTGACTTTGACTGTACTGTCTCTGTCATCACAATGTGCAGGAGATGCCTTGTTGGTGCCTCTCTCTCCTCTGAGGTCTTGCAGCCTGTCGTCTTTGTGGTGTCATATACCACAATGGTCACTGATAATACAGAATGGGGATTGAACATGATGTAATAACGTTTTATCAGCAGCTCTCTAAAATACTACTGGATAAGATTATGAAGAAATGTATTTCTCTGTTGTCTTTAAGAAAAGGAACAGGACCTTGTTTAGGTGTTGAGAGAGTGTTCAGCGTTTTCCTTCTCTGGTGCTAGGTTTATGGTTTTATGTAGATCTACACTAAACAAAAATATTGACGCAGCAGGTAAAGTATTGGTCCCATGTTTCATGAGCTGAAATAAAAAATGACAGCAATGTTCTGTAAGTACAAAAAATATCATTTATTTCAGATTTTGCAACCAGATTTGTAATCCATCCATCTGACATGTGTGGCATATCAAAAATCGGATTAAACAGCATGATTATTACACAGGTGCACCTTGTGCTGGCTGCCAAGTGGGTGGGCCTGGCTCCCCAGTGGGTGGGCCTGGCTCCCCAGTCGGTGGGCCTGGCTGCCAAGTGGGTGGGCCTGGCTCCCCAGTGGGTGGGCCTGGCTGCCAAGTGGGTGGGCCTGTCTCCCCAGTGGGTGGGCCTGGCTGCCATGTGGGTGGGCCTGTCTCCTTAGTGGGTGGGCCTGGCTGCCAAGTGGGTGAGCCTATGCCCTCCCATGCCCACCTTGGCTGCATCTCTGCACAGTCATGTGAAATCCATAGATTAGGACCTAATTAATGTATTCCAATTGACTGATATCCTGATATAAACTGTAAAAATCTTTGAAATTGTTTCATGTTGTGTTTATATTTTTGTTCAGTATCGGTTGCATTATAGGGTGGTGTATGTGCCATTCCTCTGTTGTTAGCTTTTAAGATTGTCCTTTCACAGGCTCTTGAGTGTGTGTGTAACCAATCACAGCTACACACACATACGTGCACGTGCACACACACACATACTCCAACAGGCTCTTTCTCCATGGACATCTCATGTCTCTCTGGGCTGACCCCTGCCAGCTCAGATTAAGGAGTCCCGTTGATGTGTCGCTTTGAAATAGTTCCCCTGACTGAACACTGACGGAACACTGAACACTCTGGTCCTTACCAGGGGGTCTTTATCCCCCCACAAGCAACTTAATGAACCAAAAATGGGACCTGATTTGTTGTAGCAACAAAGAAATGTAGTTAAAATGTTGTCTCTCGCTCTCCCATCTCTTTCTCTCCCTCTCTCTCCCTTTCTTTCTCTCTCTCTCTCTCTCTCTCTCTCTCTCTCTCTCTCTCTCTCTCTCTCTCTCTGTCTCTCTCTGTCTCTCTCTCTCTCTCTCTCTCTGTCTCTGTCTCTCTCTCTCTCTGTCTCTCTGTCTCTCTATCTCTCTCTCTGTCTCTCTCTCTCCCATCTCTTTCTCTCCCTCTCTCCCTTTCCCTCTCTCCTTCTCTGAATACATGTATGTTCTGATTAAACCACATTTCATCGTTGTATAGTAGATATTCCATATGGTAGATATAAGTATGCGTAGTGTTAGATAGATGTTGAGGTATAAAGTCTAGCCTGTATAATGAAGCCATCTCTGTCCAAAGTGATACATATAGAAGTCAGAGGCTGGAGTGACAATAAAGGACTCCAGTGTGAGTGATGACATCTCTTTCACTGACTTTAATCTCAGTATGCAGCCCTCAATCACTCACACACACATACACACACACACACACACACACACACACACACACACACACACACACACACACACACACACACACACACATGCACAGGTACTGCTCATCCCAACCAAGAGAGAGTGATGTGTCTGAATATTGACTAATCTGTGATAGTGAAACTGTGTGTGTGTGTGTGTGTGTGTGTATCTCAGAGTATGTGTTGTGGACATTGGTTCTTGCCTGTGTTTTTGGGACTACGTATGTGTACAAGAATAGCCCCAGTGTGTATTTGTAAGTGTCAGTAGTTTGTTTGTTTGACACTCTGATGTCATGACCCTTGCTTGCTGACAGCTCACGTTCCTACGCTGCTCTGGTTTATTGTCCAGCCCTGCTGTTCTGCTCACCCCCCTACGCCCCTCCTGACCCTAACACACCCCACTGTTCTGCTCGCCCCCTCTCAATGCTAACATACCCCGCTGTTCCGCTCACCCCCCTCTGCCCCCCACCCCCCACCCCCCAACCCTAACACACCCCACTGTTCTGCTCACTCCCCTCTGCCCCCCCCCCCAACCCTAACACACCCCGCTGTTCTGCTCACCCCCCTCTGCCCCCCCCCCCCCCCAACCCTAACACACCCCACTGTTCTGCTCACCCTGCACTTTAAGCCCCCCCGCCCCCCCCCCCCCCCCCCCCCCCCCCCCTCCCATGCTAAACAATGTCAGGCGGACTCTTTCAGAACTCCCCCCATTATGTCATCCACAGACCATTCCAGAAAAGCATGATCCCTCCTTTGCTCCCCCATCACTTTGTCTCTCCTCCTCTCACACTTTCTCGCTCCCTCTTTTGCTCTCTCTCTCCTCTGCTCTGTCCCAGCCCATGCCTAGCTCAGATGAGGCTGTGTGTTAGCCTGCGCTTATCCATGTATTTGTGTGAGAGAGAGAGTGTGTGTGTGTCGGGCCGGCTCAGATGAGTGTGTGTTCTGGAACAATAGCCAGAGCCTAATCTCCATGTCAAAACCGTTCTCCCTCCCCAGCGACTGGCCGCTCAGCATTTAGTAACGTTTTGTCTCCTATTCTCCCAAAATCACAAAAAGAGCAGAGGGAGGAGGGTAGGATAGGGGGATAGCGGGGTGGAAGGATTTTAGGGGGGGGGGGGTCTGGAGGGGGGTGGAATGTTTTAGGGGGCTGAGGGATGAGGTAAAGCTTTTTGAAGGGTGTGTGCGCATGCATGCATGTGTGTGTGTGTGTGTGTGTGTGTGTGTGTGTGTGTGCGCGTGTATGATGGTTCAGGCTGGGGACTGTGCTGGGCCCTGAAGTCCTTATCTCTCTGTCTGGCTGTTTGGACAGTGTGTTTTCAGTAGCGAGGCGAAACGGAAGACAGCTCCAACTCCACTAGGCCTTCAATAGGTTTACATCCTATTGAATCCATGCAGCCACACAGATCAGATAGCCAGGCCTTCTCAGCACTTATCATGTCTCCCTATATCCCTCTCTCTCGCTCTTTTTTTCTTTCCCTTTCTTTTCTTATAGTCTGGGAGGGGTGGTGAGGCAGGGCACAGTGCGGGGTAATTGGTGAATGGGGTTAAGTACATGTTTGAGCCCCCTGCGGGCAAGGGCGCTTTAGTTGATGACTTAATCGTTTTTCTGGTCAATTATGTGTTTGCGGTCGCTCCCCTCCCAGCCATGGCTATGATAGGGGGGAGGTCCGGTCCCACAGGGAAAAGAAACAGAGTAGCAGACACACACTGGCTGTCTTTTTTTCTCCTTCTGTCTTACTTTATGTCTCTATTAGCCTCTCTCTCTCTCTCTCTCGCTCTCTCTCTCTCTCTCTCTCTCTCTCTCTCTCTCTCTCTCGCTCTCCTGATGTGATATGAATTCTCCTCACACACTAAATAAGACCCCCCCCCCCCCATGTCTCCAGCACCCCCCTCCACTCCCTTAAACTCAACAATGTCTTCATAACACTACACTCTTAGAAAAAAAGGTGCTATCTAGAACCTAAAAGGGGTATTTGGCTGTCCCCATAGGAGAACCCTTTGAAGAACCCCTTTGTGTTCCAGGAAGAACCCCTTTGGGTTCCATATAGAACCTTTTACACCAAGGATTCTACATGGAACCCAAAAGATTTCTACCGGGAACCAAAATGTTTTTCCTTTTTTTGTAAGAGTGTAGAGCCCAGAAGGCCATGTGGCCATATTTCATCACTTCATTTTGGATTTCAAATTCCAATCCAATATTATCAGTGCTGTTATTATCATGATATCAACTACATCCCTTTTGAAAAAGCGGTTCTTAACCTCAAGTGACAGTAAAATGGTTAAATGTGTTATTTATTAAATCATCATTATTACTCAAAATGCCTCTGAACCTTTATTTATTCCCTCCTGTCTGTCTCAGAGTTTCCATTATAACAGTGTTATCATATGATCCTAATGATTAAAGCCTCTCTCCTGTCCTGTAGTTTAACCGCTGCATCACGTCCCAGCTCATCAAGTGGTTCAGTAACTTCCGGGAGTTCTACTACATCCAGATGGAGAAATTTGCCCGGCAGGCCATCAACGACGGTGTCACCGGGGTGGAGGAGATGAGCGTCAGCCGCGACTGCGAGCTCTACCGAGCCCTCAACATGCACTACAACAAGGCCAACGACTTTGAGGTAGACCGTTTTGAGTGCGACACCCATTTACTGCTGCGAGACCGTAGCCTCGCCTGAATGCTAAGGGTGATGCATGGTTTAATAAGGATGTTGAGGGAGGGCACTATTCAGTGCTAGTCTCATTCAGTTCTACTGACCACTGATCAGCTCACTCAGTACACCAAACATACACTTACTGTACATACACTACCTGGAAAGGGAGCTCTTATGAGTTCCCCATAGTGGACTTCAGCATTGTATTGGATGAATTAAACACCACTTCCCTGTCCTGGAGTCTGTTTTGGTTCCCAGTTCTGTGCGATAAGAGTGTGTGTGAGTGTTCCTTCGGCATAACCGTAAATACTCAGTGGACAACTTCACCTTTGTACACTTCATCTAGCTCACACTTCTGCTTTTCTCCCTCTTGTGTTCTGAGAGGCCTGCCAGAGAAGAACAGTAAGGGTGTGTCTGTTTACGGCCAGCATCATGCGTCCTCAATGTCAGCTGACAATAGGCCGTTGAAAGTGTATGTGTTTTGTTGTTGCTGCATTTCCCAGTGTCCTGTACACCTCGAAGGGTATAGCCGTCCCTTGGACCGGCCCGCCGTGCTGGCGAAGCACTTCTCCAGTGTGTGTGTGCGTGTGTGTGTGTGTGTGTGTTGTGTTTGTGTGCCACTTTCAGGGGGGGAAATCTCACTGTTATCAAGGTTAAACGTCCCACTGTTTTAGCAAGAGGAAGGGGAGAGAGGGAAAAAAGAGGGGGAGAGAGGGAGATGGAAAGATAGGGGACAGAGGGTGAAGAGAGTGAGGAGACAAAAGAGAAAGGCAAAAGTGATAGTGAGGCAGGGAGTGAGAGAGAGATGGAGAGGGAGAGAGGGGGGAGAGGGAGAGGGAGAGAGATGGAGAGAGGGGGAGAGGGAGAGGGGGGGAGAAAGAGTGGGAGAGAGGAGAAGGAAAGATAGGGGACAGAGGGTGAAGAGAGTGAGGAGACAAAAGAGAAAGGCAAAAGTGATAGTGAGGGAGGGAGGCAGGGAGGGAGAGAGAGATGGAGAGGGAGAGAGGGGGAGAGGGAGAGGGAGAGAAATGGAGAGAGGGGGAGAGGGAGAGGGGGGGAGAAAGAGGGGGAGAGGGAGAAGGAGAGAGAGGGGGAGAAATAGGGGAGAGGGAGAGAGCGAGGGAGAGAGAGAAGAAGGAAGAGAGGGGAGGGAGAAAGAGGGGGAGAGGGAGAAGAGAGAGAGAGAAGGGGGGAGAGAGAGGGAGATGGAGAGAGGGAGAGAGGAAGAGGGGAGGGAGAAAGAGGGGGAGAGGAGAAGGAGAGAGAGAAAGGGGGAGAGAGAGGGAGATGGAGAGAGGGGGAGAGGAAGAGGGGAGGGAGAAAGAGGGGGATAGGGAGAGAGTGGGGAGAGAGAGAGAAGGAAAGAGAGGGGGAGAGGGAGAGAGAGAGAGAGAGGAGGAGAGAAGGGAAATAGAAGGAGAGAAAGATGACTCTTTGTGGAGGAGTGCCTTGTGGTGGGGGAATTCTGCAGCGCTCACATTTAAAGTGACTTTCTACCTTTCTCTTCTGTCCTTTATGTGTCCGTTGGGACTCTTTTCCTCTCCTCACACCCTTATCACGCACGCACACACACACACACACACACACACACACACACACACACACACACACACACACACACCTCTTAGGGATTTGAACTACTCTAGTAGGACACAGGCACTTCCATATGAAGTCATAAGGCCAGAGTGTACAGCATAACAGCAACCCAAGTTCTTCAACTCAGATCAGATGAGACAGACCAGGCATTCTTCTCTGTACCAGGAAATGAGCCTTGGCCTGGCTTAGGGAACTGTCATTTACATACATACATGTAGAAATTTGCAAACAGACAGAGGGAGATGGAGAGGGAGGGAGAGAGAGGGAGGGAGAGGGAGGGAGAGGGAGAGAGAGGGAGAGGGAGAGAGAGGGAGGGAGAGGGAGAGAGAGGGAGAGTGCAGGTGAATAAGTCTTCTGTTGACTGAGGAGCGAGATGTTTTGCATATGAAGGTTTTTCGTGGCAGGTGTCTGAGAGATATAAGAGCTGATTACAGAGGAGCACAAGGAACATTTGCCCAGCAATGCAAATTCATCCCCCCACCCCCCTTGGCTAGGGTGAAGACTGCTGCTGTGGACATGTGAGGGTGTTTTGTCTGATGTGTGTGATTGTGCATGTGTGTTTGTGTAGGTGTGTGTGTGCTTGTGTAGGTGGGTGTTTGTGTGTGTGTGTGTATTAATTTGTATGTGTGTGTGTGTGTGTGTGCGCCTTCATGCATGTGTGTGTGTCTTGTGAGTCAGACAGGTGAGTCAGACAGGTGAGTCAGACAGGTGTAGATTGACATGTAATGGATGTGTATCTAGATTCCCCCAAGGCCCTTTTCTATAGATCACTGTCCTTCCTCCTCCTCCTCTTCCTCTCTTACCTACAATACACTATCACTTGAAACAGGAGCCCACGCAGATTCAGCACACACACGTATACACACATGCACACACCCTGAGACCCATTGAGACCCACTGAGACACACTGAGACACACTGAAACCCACTGAGACACACTGAAACACACCAAAACACGGAGACACACTGAAACACACTGAGACACCCTGAGACCTATTGAGACCCACTGAGACACACTGAGACACACTGAAACCCACTGAGACACACTGAAACACACCAAAACACGGAGACACACTGAAACACACTGAGACACCTGAGACCCATTGAGACACACTGAGACCCACTGAAACACACTGAAACACACCAAAACACGGAGACACACTGAAACACACTGAGACACCCTGAGACCCATTGAGACCCACTGAGACCCACTGAGACCCACTGAGACCCATTGAGACCCACTGAGACACCCTGAGACACCCTGAGACCCATTGAGACCCACTGAGACCCACTGAGACACCCTGAGACACCCTGAGGCCCATTGAGACCCACTGAGACCCACTGAGACCCACTGAGACCCATTGAGACCCACTGAGACACCCTGAGACACCCTGAGACCCATTGAGACCAACTGAGACACACTGAAACCCACTGAGACCCATTGAGACCCACTGAGACACCCTGAGACACCCTGAGGCCCATTGAGACCCACTGAGACCCACTGAGACCCACTGAGACCCATTGAGACCCACTGAGATACCCTGAGACACCCTGAGACCCATTGAGACCCACTGAGACCCACTGAGACACCCTGAGACACCCTGAGACCCATTGAGACCAACTGAGACACACTGAAACCCACTGAGACACACTGAAACACACTGAAACACACTGAAACACGGGAGACCCATTGAGACCCATTGAGACCCACTGAGACACACTGAAACACGGAGACAAGTTTTCCCCCTCGCCAGTTTCTGCATCATCAAAGTTCCTTCCACCTTGGTGGCGTCTTTGGAATGAATATGTCCTCTGTTTCGGCCAAACACACACACACACACACGTCTGTGGCCTTTCTTGTTTGATGATAATCTGCTCTGTCACTGTGCTCCTCTGATACGCTCCCGTCTCCCTCTGAGCTCCTCTTTTGTAGTTATTGTTTCCTCTTCTCTTTCATCACCCTCCCCTCTTTCTTTCTCTCTTCCTTCTGTTGCCTCTCTCCTTTCATTCTTTCATCCTCCTCTTTGCATGTCTTCCGCCCTCCCCTCGCCCTCCCTCTATCCATCCCTCCATCCCCTCCTCTCTTCCCCCTCCAACCCCCTGTTCTGTTTTCCCCCCATTAGGAAGTTTTAATGGCATAATTGTCACATTCCTTCTGGCACAGTGAACACCAGCTGTAATTAAGAGCCTGTGTTAATTACCTGCCCGGATATCCCTCTCCCTCTCTCTTTCTTTCTTCTCATCCTCTCTCTTCCCTAACTCTCTCTCTTTCACACCATCATCAAATTCCCTGCCTACTCCTGTCCCTGCCCCCGACTCCAATGCTGTTCTAACTGTAGAGGTCCACTTCCCCTTTCATAAGACAAGCCCCGCCCCTGTCGCTTCTCTATCCCTCCATTTTCTCTCCCCCTTTCATAAGACAAGCCCCGCCCCCTCTCTCTCTCTATCCCTCCATTTTCTCTCCCCCTTTCATAAGACAAGCCCCGCCCCCTCTCTCTTCTCTATCCCTCCATTTTCTCTCCCCCTTTCATAAGACAAGCCTCCCCCTCTTCTCTATCCCTCCATTTTTCTCTCCCCCTTTCATAAGACAATCCCCCCTCTCTTCTCTATCCCTCCATTTTCTCTCCCCCTATCATAAGGCTGCGTGTGACCACAGAATGAGATGGTGGGAGAGAGAGAGGGAGAGACAGAGGAGGGGTGGGAGGAGGGGTGGGGTCAATAAAGAGACATTTTTATGATGGCTCTGGGAACGTCTCATATTTCCATAACAGGGACTACGCCAAGTTTCCTCTGTCAGGAGCTGCTCCTCCCACACACACACACACACACACACACACACACTACTGAGCATTTAAAAGTGCCTATGATTCTGTGTGTTTAGAGAGTAGTAGTAAAATCCCAGAGGCCCTCGCCATCACACACAGACATCCTCAGGGTATCATGTGTCCGCCCTTATCAGCTGCTCTCTCGTATTGGAAAGACGTCTCTCACTCCTTTTGTCTCTCTTCCTCTTTTGTCTGTCCATCCGTCTGTCATCCCTCTGTTTGAATTGATACGGCCCTCCCACGTTTCTTCACTGTCTTCATAGCCAGGGGTTTTCTTTTCATCAAAGACAAAATACTACATTAATAGAAAACTTTGTCCATTCAAGTGAAGTTTGACTTTACATATTTCCTTTAAACCACTCCTTCCCCCTCTACCTGTTCTCCCTTGTGTCCACCCCCTCTCTCCCCCTCTTTCTCTCTCTCTCATTCTCTCTCTCCATCCCTCTCTCCTCTCCAGTCCCTGTCCATTAATATAACCATAGAGAGGGTCAGGCCAGATGCTGTCTGTCCAACTGCCGTGCCCCATAGCATTGTCTGTGCTTCACCTCTCCTTCCCCCTTGCTCCCTCGCTCCCTCACTCTCCTCTCCTCTCCTCCTCCCTCTTGGGGCTGCATTTGTTCTCTTCCAAGAGGGTAATGTCTGTTCTCTCCTGTTCCCCAGTGTCTATCTCGTTCTCTTGCTCCTCTCTAGTACACAGCATGTGTGTTCGGTGTGGTTTGTGTATGGGTAATATCCCTGACCTGAATTTGACCCTGGGGGGTTTTGGGGTTAAAAGGTCACGGCCATTGAGCAGACACACACAGGTGTAAGTTTTCAATAAGATCCTCTTGGGTTCCCTTTGAAGAGGGAATTGTGTGTGTGTGTGTGTGTGTGTGTGTGTGTGTGTGTGTGTGTG
>NC_143025.1:72370000-72377500 GCF_057628025.1 Oncorhynchus mykiss | reverse complement strand
TAATTACTATACTGACAGCAGGACTTGTGTTGGTCCATGCGGGTGGGGGGGGCGGGGGGGGGGGCATGTATGTGGCCGCAACAAGATCTCCTAGTTTCCGCGTGGTTACGTTTCTGTCAAAACAGACTTCAAGTTTAGATACATTTGTTCTGAGTGGTTCATGTTAGGTCTATGGTTTTGGGGAGACTTAAAACAAAAGAATGAACGACGAGCTGTTACCATCAAGTATCATCAAGTATTCCCATGGCTTGCTAGAGCATAGTGAGCTGTAGTAGTGGTCTAAGCAGTGCGCTCCGAGCGTCAGAGTCCCACTGCTGGGTCATGGTAAAAAACAACATTGTGAGTGTCGAGGAAGGCGTGTATAGACATTCTGGGGACCTCCTCAAACGCCCGAAGTCACTGGCTATTTCTAGTGATCAGTCTGTGTATGTGTGTGTGTGAGGAGAGAGAAGACACAGTGAGATGAATGAATGCTGGGTAAAATATTAGTGTTGCCAACAAACACTCTTCTGCTTTTTTTTGTTCTTCCCTTCTCTGTCTCTCCCTCTCCCTCTCTTTCCTTTCCTCTTCTCATATTGTGTTACACTGGGGAAGAGCAGCATAGTATCTCTTTTCATGAGAGCTCCTTGTTTTGGACACTTTCACTGCCCCACCTCCCACTCTCCCTCCCTCTCTCCCATCCTCTATCCCTGCCCCCCCCCCCCCCCCCATCACTCCCCTGTCCAGAACACACTGAGTGTGTGACAGGACAAAAACATTTATATTCCAGAAAGTCTGATGTCTTCATCAGCAGAAAGGGAATGTGACTCGCAGTGCTGCACCATTGTGTGTCTGTGTATGTGTGTGCATGTGGGTGAATGTGTGTGTGTGTCTGTGTATGTGTGCATGTGGGTGAGTGTGTGTGTGTATGTGTATGTGTGCATCTGGGTGAGTGTGTGTGTCTGTGTGTGTGTGCATCTGGGTGAGTGTGTGTGCGTGCGTGTGTGTCTGTGTGCGTGTGAGTGTGCGTGTGCGTGTGCGTGTGTGTGTGTGTGTGTGTGTCTGTGTGTGTGTGCATCTGGGTGAATGTGTGTGTGTGTGTGTCTGTGTTGTGTGTGTGTGTGCGTGTGAGTGTGCGTGTGTGTGCGTGTGTGTGTGCATCTGGGTGCGTGTGTGTGTGTGTGCGTGTGTGTCTGTGTGTGTGTGCATCTGGGTGAATGTGTGTGTGTGTGTGTCTGTGTGTGTGTGTGTGTGCGTGTGAGTGTGCGTGTGTGTGCGTGTGTGTGTGCATCTGGGTGCGTGTGTGTGTGCGTGCGTGTGTGTCTGTGTGTGTGTGCTTGTGCGTGTGTGTGTGTGTGTGGTTGACTTAGAGAGGTCAGCTTCAGATACGTCGTTCCTTTCATTCAGTCACCCTATTTGCCCTTTTCAGCCCCCCCCCACTCTCTCTCTCTACCTTTATTCTGTTATCCCCCAACCTTTTCTGCCTCTTTCAGACATCACTCTCTCTTCTCCGTG
Organism: Oncorhynchus mykiss; assembly: GCF_057628025.1. Taxonomy (NCBI): domain Eukaryota; kingdom Metazoa; phylum Chordata; class Actinopteri; order Salmoniformes; family Salmonidae; genus Oncorhynchus; species Oncorhynchus mykiss. The sequence goes on along the minus strand of NC_143025.1, from coordinate 72,376,006 downwards.
TCTTTGTAGGGCCCTCCTTTAATTTGGACAGCGAGAAGTTGTTAAAAGCCCTATGAAATATGTATGAAGGATTGTGAGCGTCGCGATTGGCCCTGTTTACCGGCCAACCGAGCGAATGAGCAGCCACACAGGATAATCCCCCACAATGCCTCTGGAACAAAGGCCCATAGCTGACCCGAGGGAGGGAGGGATGGGGAAGCAGGGGTGGACGGAGAGGGGACGGAGAGGGGACAGAAAGGGGGACAAAACAGTTAAAGGTTTCTGCTGGCCACGACAAGCAGGCAGCTCGTACACACACACACGCACTCCTCAGCTCACACGCGCACGCACGCACGCGCACACACACTCACTCACTCTCACACACACCACCGCACACATGATCACAGACAAAGGGCTCAGGGACAAGAATAACTCCCACTCTCTCTTGCTCCTGCTTTTCTCTCTCCACTTTACATCTCCCTCTCCTCTCTCCTCTCTCCTCTCTCCCTCATTCTCTCCTCTCTCATCCTCTCCTCTCTCCCTCTAACCCTCTCCTCTCATCTTCTCATCTCACCCTTTCCTCTCAACCTCGTCCTCCTTCCTTCTCCTTCCCCTCTCCCTCAACCTCCCCTCTCTCCCTTCCTACCCCTTTACCCTCTCACCCTTTCCTCTTACCCTCTCCCTTTCTCTCTCCTCTCATCCTCGCCTCTCTCCGTCCCTCTCTCCTCACATCATCACCCTCTCCCTCTCTCCCTCACATCTCACCCTCTCCCCTCTCCCTCTCCTCTCTCTCCCTCTCCTCTCCTCTCACCCTCTCCCTCCAACCCTCTCTCTTACCCTCTCCACCCTTTCCTCTTAACCTCTCACCCTTTCCTCTCTCCTCTCTCCTGCTCCTCTCACCCTCTCCCCTCACCCCCTCCTCTCATCCTCTCTCTCTCTGTCTCCTCTCTCCCTCACATCTCACCCTCTCCTCTCTCCCTCATATCTCACCCTCTCCTCTCTCCCTCTCCTCTCTATCCTCTCCTCTCTCCCTCTACTCTCTCCTCTCCCTCTCCGTTCCTCTTCTCCCTCTCTCCTCCTCTCCTCCCTCACCCTCTCCTCTCACCTCTCCCTCATCCTCTCCTCTTACCCTCCACCCTTTCCTCTTACCCTCTCACACTTTCCTCTCTCCTCTCTCCTGCTCCTCTCACCCTCTCTCTCACCCTCCTCCTCTCACCCCCTCCTCTCATCCTCTCCTCTCTCCCGTCTCCTCTCTCCCTCACATCTCACCCTCTCCTCTCTCCTCACATCTCACCCTCTCCTCTCACCCTCTACTCTCCTCCCCTTTCCTCTCACCTCTCCTCTCTTCCTCTCCTTCTCATCCCATCCTCTCCTCTCACCCTCTCCTCATTCCTTCTCCTCTCACCCTCTCCTCTAACCTCTCCTCTCACCCTCTACTCTCTCCCTTTCCTCTCACCCTCTCCTGTCCTCTCACCCTCTCCGTCCTCTCACCCTCTCCTCTCTCCCTCTCCTCTCTCTCCTCTCCTCTCACCCTCTTCTCTCACCCTCTCCTCTTAACCTCTCACCCTTTCTCTTAACCTCTCACCCTTTCCGCTCTCCTCTCTCCTGCTCCTCTCACCCTCTCCTCTCACCCCCTCCTCTCATCCTCTCCTCTCTCCGTCTCCTCTCTCCCTCACATCTCACCCTCTCCTCTCTCCCTCATATCTCACCCTCTCCTCTCTCCCTCTCCTCTCTCTCCTCTCCTCTCACCCTCTCCTCTCTCCCTCTCCTTTCTCCCTCTCCTCTCATCCTCTCCTCTCTCCGTCTCCTCTCTCCCTCACATCTCACCCTCTCCTCTCTCCCTCACATCTCACCCTCTCCTCTCACCCTCTACTCTCTCCCTTTCCTCTCACCCTCTCCTCTCTCCCTCTCCTCTCACCCTCTCCTCTCACCCTCTACTCTCTCCCTTTCCTCTCACCCTCTCCTCTCTCCCTCTCCTTCTCATCCCATCCTCTCCTCTCACCCTCTCCTCATTCCTTCTCCTCTCACCCTCTCCTCTCAACCTCTCCTCTCACCCTCTACTCTCTCCCTTTCCTCTCACCCTCTCCTGTCCTCTCACCCTCTCCTGTCCTCTCACCGTCTCCTGTCCTCTCAACCTCTCCTCTCAACCTCTCCTCTCACCCTCATCCTCTCTTTCTCCTCACACCCTCTCTCCCCTTCCTCTCTCCCCTTCCCTCACCACTCCTTCCCTCGGCTCTCCCTCCCCCCTCCCTCTCGCTCTCTCAGTCAAGAGGATCTGAAATACCAATACCCTTTTCTCCTTGACATTGCCTTCTCCTTGCAGTCAGCGTTTTACTGTCCTTTTATAGTCAAAACGTCAGGAGAAATTCCATGCAGGAATATTCTTAGTAATGCAGCACTCCCTGCGTCTCGCACTGCACTAGACCGCTGCCTGCCTTCCTGCCTGCCGGGCTGGTGTCTATAGGGTCACAGTCTGCTGCTTCCCAGGTCAATGTGTCACTGTTTTTCAGTGGCACAAGCCCAAACAGAATTGAGTCTGTTTTTTAGATTGTGTCGTTAAGTAGTTCTACATGAATAAGATGAGGTGTTTTGTACGGTAGGTTGAATGAACTGTTGTAGCCCTGGATGACCCTTCACTGCTCTAGCACACAATTACAACAACAAATCAGTCATACACTTTCTTATTCATGATTCACCTTTTCACACACACACACACACACACACACACACACACACACACACACACACACACACACACACACACACACACACACACACACACACACACACACACACACACACTCCATTCATCACCCTGAGGGGGGTGTTTGGCTGTCCAGTGCTGTCTGTGTGTGTGTTCCGGTGGCCACTAACCTTGCTGTGTCCTGACACTCCTGATGAGTATCTGCAGGACACAGGAGGAGAGGAGTCGAGTGCGCACAGTCAGGCGTTTGGGCAAGCTGCTGGGTGTGTGAGTGTGTCTGAGCGTGCCTGTGCGTGTGTGTGTGTGTTTGTGTGTGTGTGTGTGTGTGTGTGTGTGTGTGAGTCTACCCGCATGTCTGCCTGTGTGTGCTTCTGTATGTATGTGTGTCTGTGGCTGCAGAGGGAGGCGGACAGGCAGTGAGGCAGTCAGCATTATCCAAGCAGGTGACCCCTGAAGGCTGCATCGCTCTGGGGCTTTGAGTGAAGGAGAGAGGATCAGCCAAATACACCAGGGCTGTGTGTGTGTGTGTGTGTGTGTGTGTGTGTGTGTGTGTGTGTGTGTGTGTGTGTGTGTGTGTGTGTGTGTGTGTGTGTGTGCATGCACGTGCCTGCATGCACACGTGTGTGCGTCATGTCTCTCTCTCTCACAGTGTGGGATGTGTCATCTCCTTGGCTCAAGAGGTGTGTGTCTATGTGCGCAGACGTGCATATGTGTGTGTGAGTGCTGGCTTGGTGGAAGGTGTCACAGATCTTTGCCAGACTAATAATCTCTGTGGTGTCAGTGAGCAGAGCTGTGAGGGACACTAAAGAGCCTGTGTGTCTGTGTGTTCCCAAAGCATTTCACTTCCTCTTTTCAGGCTCCCTGCATGCGGTTGTTTGGGTTCAGATTTACAGTACACTCATAAAGACGTCTTTCTGAAGCTGGGGGGAGGAGGGGAGGAGGAAGGTGGTGATATAAACCTCAGAATTGACAAGAAATGAGCCGTCATAAGTCGCAATACAAGTGTGGATTTCAGTGGGCTTTTTAAGGAAGTAGCGACTGAAGAGGCAGGAGATACACAACATTACAGAACACCACAGGGCTTCTCATCACAGCCACTAACTAAACCCTTTATTCTGTTTCACATAAAAACAGTGTGTTACTGTAAATGATACAATGACTTCCCACCCCACAACTACAATTTTTGCAAAATGTGAGACCGTTCATTGATGTAATTGGTCACACACACATTTAGCAGATGTTATTGTGGGTGTATCGAAACGTTTGTGTTTCTAGCTCCAACAGTGCAGTAGTATCTAACAATACACAACAATACACACATCTAAAAGTAAAAGAATGGAGTTAAGAAATATATAAATATTAGGATGAGAAAATATTATGGTCTGATAATATTCTAATATGTTTGTTACAGTTCATCTATATATTCAGTGTACACTATATATGGCTGTTGTAGTCATCAAACCCACTGTTAGGGTGTTGCTCTCACTGTGCTCTACCTCACCAAGCCATCAGAAGAACCAGAAGTAACGCCCCCTGTCTTCTGTCTGTGTTGGTGCAGGTTCCAGAGAGGTTCCTGGAGGTGGCTCAGATCACGCTGCGTGAGTTCTTCAATGCCATCGTGGCAGGCAAAGACGTGGACCCATCTTGGAAAAAAGCCATTTACAAGGTGATCTGCAAGCTGGACAGCGATGTGCCCGAGGTCTTCAAGTCACCCAACTGTCTCCAGGAGCTTCTACATGAGTAACCATCCCTGCTCCGCCCCCCCCCCCACCCCCCCCGCCCGACGCTTTCTGCTTTTTCAGATTTTCATATTTTTATTTCTTTCCCTATTCTATGATTTTCCTGTTTTTTTGTTCATGTATGAAGTATGAAGTAGCATTCCGCCCCATCTGAAGCCTCCTGGCCTGTTCCTAAATGATCTAACTATTGTGTTGTTGTTATTCCCATGATTAGGATTATTATTTGTTTTTTAAATGATTCTGCTGATCTGAAGAGACGTTGATCCTATTGGGTGTTTTGGACTGTGTGAACCCTGACCTTTCTGCCCTGATTGACTAGAAACACTAGGGAGGGATCCCCACTATGCGCAGGGAGGGGCTTCCCACTAGCCTGTACCCTACCTACTCTAAGGAGGACCCTACAATCCTAGTGTGGTCACCAATAGACTTTGGCCACTACACTACAGAGGAGCCCTATGTTACTGGGGTGCTCAATAGGCTCACCCCACTGTGCAAGGTTGCTCCCTAATAGGTGGTTCCCACTACTATGGCTGTCCCAGGGAGGACAACACACTACACCATGCTGCCTGCAGCCTAATGACTTTATTACCTGCTGGACAATACTGGACTACTAGTACTGGTCTGGACTGGTATACTGGTCTGGACTGGTATACTGGTCTGGACTACTAGTACTGGTCTGGACTGGTATACTGGTCTGGACTGGTATACTGGTCTGGACTACTAGTACTGGTCTGGACTGGTATACTGGTCTGGACTGGTATACTGGTCTGGACTGGTATACTGGTCTGGACTACTAGTACTGGTCTGGACTACTAGTACTGGTCTGGACTGGTATACTGGTCTAGACTGGTATACTGGTCTGGACTGGTATACTGGTCTGGACTACTAGTACTGGTCTGGACTGGTATACTGGTCTGGACTGGTATACTGGTCTGGACTGGTATACTGGTCTGGACTACTAGTACTGGTCTGGACTGGTATACTGGTCTGGACTACTAGTACTGGTCTGGACTGGTATTCTGGTCTGGACTACTAGTACTGGTCTTGACTGGTATACTGGTCTGGACTACTAGTACTGGTCTGGACTGGTATCAGCCACCTAATGAGCTCTACCATGATGTTTTTGAAGTGTGTTTTCTGCGAGTAGGGTATTGTGTTTATTGAGTGTATATTATTCTTATTCTTGTTGTTGTTATTATTATTATTTGTCATCGTTGCTTGCTAAAGATTGGCACAGATTTGTTTGTCTCTTGACAACGTTACAGAAAATAAATTATTATTAATATTCCGAAAGAGTATAAATTCTCTACATATAATTACTTTTCTCTGAGCAATTTAGCCACAAGCCTCTTTCTCATTTCATACCCCCCCCCCCCCCCCCCTGTCTGTTTGTGTGGGTCCAAGTTGTGTTTGATCTTCTCTGCTGATAAGGCAGACACTGGCGGAGGGAGTAGGCCTCAGTCCTGAGTCTCAAGTAAAAACAGAAGGGGAACATGAGTCTCAACCCTAGGCTTTACACAAATAGAAAACAATGCTGTAAAATTGAAGGTCTGTGGGCAGCGGCACACACACACACATACACAC
>NC_143025.1:72105000-72182500 GCF_057628025.1 Oncorhynchus mykiss | reverse complement strand
CTGTATGGCCAATAGGTGCAGTATGAACTTCTGGTGTGTGTGTGTGTGTAAGAGATAAAGAGAGAGATTGGTGGAGGTGGCTGTATGGCCAATAGGTGCAGTATGAACTTCTGGTGTGTGTGTGTGTGTAAGAGATAAAGAGAGAGATTGGTGGAGGTGGCTGTATGGCCAATAGGTGCAGTATGAACTTCTGGTGTGTGTGTGTGTGTAAGAGATAAAGAGAGAGATTGGTGGAGGTGGCTGTATGGCCAATAGGTGCAGTATGAACTTCTGGTGTGTGTGTGAGTGTAAGAGATAAAGAGAGAGATTGGTGGAGGTGGCTGTATGGCCAATAGGTGCAGTATGAACTTCTGGTGTGTGTGTGTGTGTGTAAGAGATAAAGAGAGAGATTGGTGGAGGTGGCTGTATGGCCAATAGGTGCAGTATGAACTTCTGGTGTGTGTGTGTGTGTAAGAGATAAAGAGAGAGATTGGTGGAGGTGGCTGTATGGCCAATAGGTGCAGTATGAACTTCTGGTGTGAGTGTGTGTGTGTAAGAGATAAAGAGAGAGATTGGTGGAGGTGGCTGTATGGCTAATAGGTGCAGTATGAACTTCTGGTGTGTGTGTGTGTGTGTAAGAGATAAAGAGAGAGATTGGTGGAGGTGGCTGTATGGCCAATAGGTGCAGTATGAACTTCTGGTGTGTGTGTGTGTGTAAGAGATAAAGAGAGAGATTGGTGGAGGTGGCTGTATGGCCAATAGGTGCAGTATGAACTTCTGGTGTGTGTGTGTGTAAGAGATAAAGAGAGAGATTGGTGGAGGTGGCTGTATGGCCAATAGGTGCAGTATGAACTTCTGGTGTGTGTGTGTGTGTGTGTGTAAGAAATAAAGAGAGAGATTGGTGGAGGTGGCTGTATGGCCAATAGGTGCAGTATGAACTTCTGGTGTGTGTGTAAGAGATAAAGAGAGAGATTGGTGGAGGTGGCTGTATGGCCAATAGGTGCAGTATGAACTTCTGGTGTGTGTGTGTGCGTGTAAGAGATAAAGAGAGAGATTGGTGGAGGTGGCTGTATGGCCAATAGGTGCAGTATGAACTTCTGGTGTGTGTGTGTGTGTAAGAGATAAAGAGAGAGATTGGTGGAGGTGGCTGTATGGCCAATAGGTGCAGTATGAACTTATGGTGTGTGTGTAAGAGATAAAGAGAGAGATTGGTGGAGGTGGCTGTATGGCCAATAGGTGCAGTATGAACTTATGGTGTGTGTGTAAGAGATAAAGAGAGAGATTGGTGGAGGTGGCTGTATGGCCAATAGGTGCAGTATGAACTTATGGTGTGTGTGTAAGAGATAAAGAGAGAGATTGGTGGAGGTGGCTGTATGGCCAATAGGTGCAGTATGAACTTCTGGTGTGTGTGTGTGTGTAAGAGATAAAGAGAGAGATTGGTGGAGGTGGCTGTATGGCCAATAGGTGCAGTATGAACTTCTGGTGTGTGTGTGTGTGTGTAAGAGATAAAGAGAGAGATTGGTGGAGGTGGCTGTATGGCCAATAGGTGCAGTATGAACTTCTGGTGTGTGTGTGTGTGTAAGAGATAAAGAGAGAGATTGGTGGAGGTGGCTGTATGGCTAATAGGTGCAGTATGAACTTCTGGTGTGTGTGTGTGTGTGTAAGAGATAAAGAGAGAGATTGGTGGAGGTGGCTGTATGGCCAATAGGTGCAGTATGAACTTCTGGTGTGTGTGTGTGTGTAAGAGATAAAGAGAGAGATTGGTGGAGGTGGCTGTATGGCCAATAGGTGCAGTATGAACTTCTGGTGTGTGTGTGTGTAAGAGATAAAGAGAGAGATTGGTGGAGGTGGCTGTATGGCCAATAGGTGCAGTATGAACTTCTGGTGTGTGTGTGTGTGTGTGTGTGTGTGTGTAAGAGATAAAGAGAGAGATTGGTGGAGGTGGCTGTATGGCCAATAGGTGCAGTATGAACTTCTGGTGTGTGTGTAAGAGATAAAGAGAGAGATTGGTGGAGGTGGCTGCATGGCCAATAGGTGCAGTATGAACTTCTGGTGTGTGTGTGTGCGTGTAAGAGATAAAGAGAGAGATTGGTGGAGGTGGCTGTATGGCCAATAGGTGCAGTATGAACTTCTGGTGTGTGTGTGTGTGTAAGATATAAAGAGAGAGATTGGTGGAGGTGGCTGTATGGCCAATAGGTGCAGTATGAACTTATGGTGTGTGTGTGTGTGTGTAAGAGATAAAGAGAGAGATTGGTGGAGGTGGCTGTATGGCTAATAGGTGCAGTATGAACTTCTGGTGTGTGTGTGTGTGTGTGTAAGAGATAAAGAGAGAGATTGGTGGAGGTGGCTGTATGGCCAATAGGTGCAGTATGAACTTCTGGTGTGTGTGTGTGTGTAAGAGATAAAGAGAGAGATTGGTGGAGGTGGCTGTATGGCCAATAGGTGCAGTATGAACTTCTGGTGTGTGTGTGTGTAAGAGATAAAGAGAGAGATTGGTGGAGGTGGCTGTATGGCCAATAGGTGCAGTATGAACTTCTGGTGTGTGTGTGTGTGTGTGTGTAAGAAATAAAGAGAGAGATTGGTGGAGGTGGCTGTATGGCCAATAGGTGCAGTATGAACTTCTGGTGTGTGTGTAAGAGATAAAGAGAGAGATTGGTGGAGGTGGCTGTATGGCCAATAGGTGCAGTATGAACTTCTGGTGTGTGTGTGTGCGTGTAAGAGATAAAGAGAGAGATTGGTGGAGGTGGCTGTATGGCCAATAGGTGCAGTATGAACTTCTGGTGTGTGTGTGTGTGTAAGAGATAAAGAGAGAGATTGGTGGAGGTGGCTGTATGGCCAATAGGTGCAGTATGAACTTATGGTGTGTGTGTAAGAGATAAAGAGAGAGATTGGTGGAGGTGGCTGTATGGCCAATAGGTGCAGTATGAACTTATGGTGTGTGTGTAAGAGATAAAGAGAGAGATTGGTGGAGGTGGCTGTATGGCCAATAGGTGCAGTATGAACTTATGGTGTGTGTGTAAGAGATAAAGAGAGAGATTGGTGGAGGTGGCTGTATGGCCAATAGGTGCAGTATGAACTTCTGGTGTGTGTGTGTGTGTGTAAGAGATAAAGAGAGAGATTGGTGGAGGTGGCTGTATGGCCAATAGGTGCAGTATGAACTTCTGGTGTGTGTGTGTGTGTGTGTGTGTGTGTGTGTGTGTGTGTGTGTGTGTGTGTGTGTGTGTGTGTAAGAGATAAAGAGAGAGATTGGTGGAGGTGGCTGTATGGCCAATAGGTGCAGTATGAACTTCTGGTGTGTGTGTGTGTGTAAGAGATAAAGAGAGAGATTGGTGGAGGTGGCTGTATGGCCAATAGGTGCAGTATGAACTTCTGGTGTGTGTGTGTGTGTAAGAGATAAAGAGAGAGATTGGTGGAGGTGGCTGTATGGCCAATAGGTGCAGTATGAACTTCTGGTGTGTGTGTGTGTGTGTGTGTGTGTGTGTGTGTGTGTGTGTGTGTGTGTGTGTGTAAGAGATAAAGAGAGAGATTGGTGGAGGTGGCTGTATGGCCAATAGGTGCAGTATGAACTTCTGGTGTGTGTGTGTGTGTGTAAGAGATAAAGAGAGAGATTGGTGGAGGTGGCTGTATGGCCAATAGGTGCAGTATGAACTTATGGTGTGTGTGTAAGAGATAAAGAGAGAGATTGGTGGAGGTGGCTGTATGGCCAATAGGTGCAGTATGAACTTATGGTGTGTGTGTAAGAGATAAAGAGAGAGATTGGTGGAGGTGGCTGTATGGCCAATAGGTGCAGTATGAACTTATGGTGTGTGTGTAAGAGATAAAGAGAGAGATTGGTGGAGGTGGCTGTATGGCCAATAGGTGCAGTATGAACTTCTGGTGTGTGTGTGTGTGTAAGAGATAAAGAGAGAGATTGGTGGAGGTGGCTGTATGGCCAATAGGTGCAGTATGAACTTCTGGTGTGTGTGTGTGTGTGTAAGAGATAAAGAGAGAGATTGGTGGAGGTGGCTGTATGGCCAATAGGTGCAGTATGAACTTCTGGTGTGTGTGTGTGTGTAAGAGATAAAGAGAGAGATTGGTGGAGGTGGCTGTATGGCTAATAGGTGCAGTATGAACTTCTGGTGTGTGTGTGTGTGTGTAAGAGATAAAGAGAGAGATTGGTGGAGGTGGCTGTATGGCCAATAGGTGCAGTATGAACTTCTGGTGTGTGTGTGTGTGTAAGAGATAAAGAGAGAGATTGGTGGAGGTGGCTGTATGGCCAATAGGTGCAGTATGAACTTCTGGTGTGTGTGTGTGTAAGAGATAAAGAGAGAGATTGGTGGAGGTGGCTGTATGGCCAATAGGTGCAGTATGAACTTCTGGTGTGTGTGTGTGTGTGTGTGTGTGTGTAAGAGATAAAGAGAGAGATTGGTGGAGGTGGCTGTATGGCCAATAGGTGCAGTATGAACTTCTGGTGTGTGTGTAAGAGATAAAGAGAGAGATTGGTGGAGGTGGCTGCATGGCCAATAGGTGCAGTATGAACTTCTGGTGTGTGTGTGTGCGTGTAAGAGATAAAGAGAGAGATTGGTGGAGGTGGCTGTATGGCCAATAGGTGCAGTATGAACTTCTGGTGTGTGTGTGTGTGTAAGATATAAAGAGAGAGATTGGTGGAGGTGGCTGTATGGCCAATAGGTGCAGTATGAACTTATGGTGTGTGTGTGTGTGTGTAAGAGATAAAGAGAGAGATTGGTGGAGGTGGCTGTATGGCTAATAGGTGCAGTATGAACTTCTGGTGTGTGTGTGTGTGTGTGTAAGAGATAAAGAGAGAGATTGGTGGAGGTGGCTGTATGGCCAATAGGTGCAGTATGAACTTCTGGTGTGTGTGTGTGTGTAAGAGATAAAGAGAGAGATTGGTGGAGGTGGCTGTATGGCCAATAGGTGCAGTATGAACTTCTGGTGTGTGTGTGTGTAAGAGATAAAGAGAGAGATTGGTGGAGGTGGCTGTATGGCCAATAGGTGCAGTATGAACTTCTGGTGTGTGTGTGTGTGTGTGTGTAAGAAATAAAGATAGAGATTGGTGGAGGTGGCTGTATGGCCAATAGGTGCAGTATGAACTTCTGGTGTGTGTGTAAGAGATAAAGAGAGAGATTGGTGGAGGTGGCTGTATGGCCAATAGGTGCAGTATGAACTTCTGGTGTGTGTGTGTGCGTGTAAGAGATAAAGAGAGAGATTGGTGGAGGTGGCTGTATGGCCAATAGGTGCAGTATGAACTTCTGGTGTGTGTGTGTGTGTGTAAGAGATAAAGAGAGAGATTGGTGGAGGTGGCTGTATGGCCAATAGGTGCAGTATGAACTTATGGTGTGTGTGTAAGAGATAAAGAGAGAGATTGGTGGAGGTGGCTGTATGGCCAATAGGTGCAGTATGAACTTATGGTGTGTGTGTAAGAGATAAAGAGAGAGATTGGTGGAGGTGGCTGTATGGCCAATAGGTGCAGTATGAACTTATGGTGTGTGTGTAAGAGATAAAGAGAGAGATTGGTGGAGGTGGCTGTATGGCCAATAGGTGCAGTATGAACTTCTGGTGTGTGTGTGTGTGTAAGAGATAAAGAGAGAGATTGGTGGAGGTGGCTGTATGGCCAATAGGTGCAGTATGAACTTCTGGTGTGTGTGTGTGTGTGTGTGTGTGTGTGTGTGTGTGTAAGAGATAAAGAGAGAGATTGGTGGAGGTGGCTGTATGGCCAATAGGTGCAGTATGAACTTCTGGTGTGTGTGTGTGTGTAAGAGATAAAGAGAGAGATTGGTGGAGGTGGCTGTATGGCCAATAGGTGCAGTATGAACTTCTGGTGTGTGTGTGTGTGTGTGTAAGAGATAAAGAGAGAGATTGGTGGAGGTGGCTGTATGGCCAATAGGTGCAGTATGAACTTCTGGTGTGTGTGTGAGTGTAAGAGATAAAGAGAGAGATTGGTGGAGGTGGCTGTATGGCCAATAGGTGCAGTATGAACTTCTGGTGTGTGTGTGTGTGTGTAAGAGATAAAGAGAGATATTGGTGGAGGTGGCTGTATGGCCAATAGGTGCAGTATGAACTTCTGGTGTGTGTGTGTGTGTAAGAGATAAAGAGAGAGATTGGTGGAGGTGGCTGTATGGCCAATAGGTGCAGTATGAACTTCTGGTGTGTGTGTGTGTGTAAGAGATAAAGAGAGAGATTGGTGGAGGTGGCTGTATGGCCAATAGGTGCAGTATGAACTTCTGGTGTGTGTGTGTGTGTAAGAGATAAAGAGAGAGATTGGTGGAGGTGGCTGTATGGCTAATAGGTGCAGTATGAACTTCTGGTGTGTGTGTGTGTGTGTAAGAGATAAAGAGAGAGATTGGTGGAGGTGGCTGTATGGCCAATAGGTGCAGTATGAACTTCTGGTGTGTGTGTGTGTGTAAGAGATAAAGAGAGAGAATGGTGGAGGTGGCTGTATGGCCAATAGGTGCAGTATGAACTTCTGGTGTGTGTGTGTGTAAGAGATAAAGAGAGAGATTGGTGGAGGTGGCTGTATGGCCAATAGGTGCAGTATGAACTTCTGGTGTGTGTGTGTGTGTGTGTGTGTGTGTGTAAGAGATAAAGAGAGAGATTGGTGGAGGTGGCTGTATGGCCAATAGGTGCAGTATGAACTTCTGGTGTGTGTGTAAGAGATAAAGAGAGAGATTGGTGGAGGTGGCTGCATGGCCAATAGGTGCAGTATGAACTTCTGGTGTGTGTGTGTGCGTGTAAGAGATAAAGAGAGAGATTGGTGGAGGTGGCTGTATGGCCAATAGGTGCAGTATGAACTTCTGGTGTGTGTGTGTGTGTAAGAGATAAAGAGAGAGATTGGTGGAGGTGGCTGTATGGCCAATAGGTGCAGTATGAACTTATGGTGTGTGTGTAAGAGATAAAGAGAGAGATTGGTGGAGGTGGCTGTATGGCCAATAGGTGCAGTATGAACTTATGGTGTGTGTGTAAGAGATAAAGAGAGAGATTGGTGGAGGTGGCTGTATGGCCAATAGGTGCAGTATGAACTTATGGTGTGTGTGTAAGAGATAAAGAGAGAGATTGGTGGAGGTGGCTGTATGGCCAATAGGTGCAGTATGAACTTCTGGTGTGTGTGTGTGTGTAAGAGATAAAGAGAGAGATTGGTGGAGGTGGCTGTATGGCCAATAGGTGCAGTATGAACTTCTGGTGTGTGTGTGTGTGTGTGTAAGAGATAAAGAGAGAGATTGGTGGAGGTGGCTGTATGGCCAATAGGTGCAGTATGAACTTCTGGTGTGTGTGTGTGTGTGTGTGTGTGTAAGAAATAAAGAGAGAGATTGGTGGAGGTGGCTGTATGGCCAATAGGTGCAGTATGAACTTCTGGTGTGTGTGTAAGAGATAAAGAGAGAGATTGGTGGAGGTGGCTGTATGGCCAATAGGTGCAGTATGAACTTCTGGTGTGTGTGTGTGCGTGTAAGAGATAAAGAGAGAGATTGGTGGAGGTGGCTGTATGGCCAATAGGTGCAGTATGAACTTCTGGTGTGTGTGTGTGTGTAAGAGATAAAGAGAGAGATTGGTGGAGGTGGCTGTATGGCCAATAGGTGCAGTATGAACTTATGGTGTGTGTGTAAGAGATAAAGAGAGAGATTGGTGGAGGTGGCTGTATGGCCAATAGGTGCAGTATGAACTTCTGGTGTGTGTGTGTGTGTGTGTGTGTGTGTGTGTGTGTGTGTGTGTGTAAGAGATAAAGAGAGAGATTGGTGGAGGTGGCTGTATGGCCAATAGGTGCAGTATGAACTTATGGTGTGTGTGTGTGTGTGTAAGAGATAAAGAGAGAGATTGGTGGAGGTGGCTGTATGGCCAATAGGTGCAGTATGAACTTCTGGTGTGTGTGTGAGTGTAAGAGATAAAGAGAGAGATTGGTGGAGGTGGCTGTATGGCCAATAGGTGCAGTATGAACTTCTGGTGTGTGTGTGTGTGTGTAAGAGATAAAGAGAGATATTGGTGGAGGTGGCTGTATGGCCAATAGGTGCAGTATGAACTTCTGGTGTGTGTGTGTGTGTAAGAGATAAAGAGAGAGATTGGTGGAGGTGGCTGTATGGCCAATAGGTGCAGTATGAACTTCTGGTGTGTGTGTGTGTGTAAGAGATAAAGAGAGAGATTGGTGGAGGTGGCTGTATGGCCAATAGGTGCAGTATGAACTTCTGGTGTGTGTGTGTGTGTAAGAGATAAAGAGAGAGATTGGTGGAGGTGGCTGTATGGCTAATAGGTGCAGTATGAACTTCTGGTGTGTGTGTGTGTGTGTAAGAGATAAAGAGAGAGATTGGTGGAGGTGGCTGTATGGCCAATAGGTGCAGTATGAACTTCTGGTGTGTGTGTGTGTGTAAGAGATAAAGAGAGAGATTGGTGGAGGTGGCTGTATGGCCAATAGGTGCAGTATGAACTTCTGGTGTGTGTGTGTGTAAGAGATAAAGAGAGAGATTGGTGGAGGTGGCTGTATGGCCAATAGGTGCAGTATGAACTTCTGGTGTGTGTGTGTGTGTGTGTGTGTGTGTAAGAGATAAAGAGAGAGATTGGTGGAGGTGGCTGTATGGCCAATAGGTGCAGTATGAACTTCTGGTGTGTGTGTAAGAGATAAAGAGAGAGATTGGTGGAGGTGGCTGCATGGCCAATAGGTGCAGTATGAACTTCTGGTGTGTGTGTGTGCGTGTAAGAGATAAAGAGAGAGATTGGTGGAGGTGGCTGTATGGCCAATAGGTGCAGTATGAACTTCTGGTGTGTGTGTGTGTGTAAGAGATAAAGAGAGAGATTGGTGGAGGTGGCTGTATGGCCAATAGGTGCAGTATGAACTTATGGTGTGTGTGTAAGAGATAAAGAGAGAGATTGGTGGAGGTGGCTGTATGGCCAATAGGTGCAGTATGAACTTATGGTGTGTGTGTAAGAGATAAAGAGAGAGATTGGTGGAGGTGGCTGTATGGCCAATAGGTGCAGTATGAACTTATGGTGTGTGTGTAAGAGATAAAGAGAGAGATTGGTGGAGGTGGCTGTATGGCCAATAGGTGCAGTATGAACTTCTGGTGTGTGTGTGTGTGTAAGAGATAAAGAGAGAGATTGGTGGAGGTGGCTGTATGGCCAATAGGTGCAGTATGAACTTCTGGTGTGTGTGTGTGTGTGTGTAAGAGATAAAGAGAGAGATTGGTGGAGGTGGCTGTATGGCCAATAGGTGCAGTATGAACTTCTGGTGTGTGTGTGTGTGTGTGTGTGTGTAAGAAATAAAGAGAGAGATTGGTGGAGGTGGCTGTATGGCCAATAGGTGCAGTATGAACTTCTGGTGTGTGTGTAAGAGATAAAGAGAGAGATTGGTGGAGGTGGCTGTATGGCCAATAGGTGCAGTATGAACTTCTGGTGTGTGTGTGTGCGTGTAAGAGATAAAGAGAGAGATTGGTGGAGGTGGCTGTATGGCCAATAGGTGCAGTATGAACTTCTGGTGTGTGTGTGTGTGTAAGAGATAAAGAGAGAGATTGGTGGAGGTGGCTGTATGGCCAATAGGTGCAGTATGAACTTATGGTGTGTGTGTAAGAGATAAAGAGAGAGATTGGTGGAGGTGGCTGTATGGCCAATAGGTGCAGTATGAACTTATGGTGTGTGTGTAAGAGATAAAGAGAGAGATTGGTGGAGGTGGCTGTATGGCCAATAGGTGCAGTATGAACTTCTGGTGTGTGTGTGTGTGTAAGAGATAAAGAGAGAGATTGGTGGAGGTGGCTGTATGGCCAATAGGTGCAGTATGAACTTCTGGTGTGTGTGTGTGTGTGTGTGTGTGTGTGTGTGTAAGAGATAAAGAGAGAGATTGGTGGAGGTGGCTGTATGGCCAATAGGTGCAGTATGAACTTCTGGTGTGTGTGTGTGTGTAAGAGATAAAGAGAGAGATTGGTGGAGGTGGCTGTATGGCCAATAGGTGCAGTATGAACTTCTGGTGTGTGTGTGTGTGTGTAAGAGATAAAGAGAGAGATTGGTGGAGGTGGCTGTATGGCCAATAGGTGCAGTATGAACTTCTGGTGTGTGTGTGAGTGTAAGAGATAAAGAGAGAGATTGGTGGAGGTGGCTGTATGGCCAATAGGTGCAGTATGAACTTCTGGTGTGTGTGTGTGTGTGTAAGAGATAAAGAGAGATATTGGTGGAGGTGGCTGTATGGCCAATAGGTGCAGTATGAACTTCTGGTGTGTGTGTGTGTGTAAGAGATAAAGAGAGAGATTGGTGGAGGTGGCTGTATGGCCAATAGGTGCAGTATGAACTTCTGGTGTGTGTGTGTGTGTAAGAGATAAAGAGAGAGATTGGTGGAGGTGGCTGTATGGCTAATAGGTGCAGTATGAACTTCTGGTGTGTGTGTGTGTGTGTAAGAGATAAAGAGAGAGATTGGTGGAGGTGGCTGTATGGCCAATAGGTGCAGTATGAACTTCTGGTGTGTGTGTGTGTGTAAGAGATAAAGAGAGAGATTGGTGGAGGTGGCTGTATGGCCAATAGGTGCAGTATGAACTTCTGGTGTGTGTGTGTGTGTAAGAGATAAAGAGAGAGATTGGTGGAGGTGGCTGTATGGCCAATAGGTGCAGTATGAACTTCTGGTGTGTGTGTGTGTGTGTGTGTGTGTGTAAGAGATAAAGAGAGAGATTGGTGGAGGTGGCTGTATGGCCAATAGGTGCAGTATGAACTTCTGGTGTGTGTGTAAGAGATAAAGAGAGAGATTGGTGGAGGTGGCTGCATGGCCAATAGGTGCAGTATGAACTTCTGGTGTGTGTGTGTGCGTGTAAGAGATAAAGAGAGAGATTGGTGGAGGTGGCTGTATGGCCAATAGGTGCAGTATGAACTTCTGGTGTGTGTGTGTGTGTAAGAGATAAAGAGAGAGATTGGTGGAGGTGGCTGTATGGCCAATAGGTGCAGTATGAACTTATGGTGTGTGTGTAAGAGATAAAGAGAGAGATTGGTGGAGGTGGCTGTATGGCCAATAGGTGCAGTATGAACTTATGGTGTGTGTGTAAGAGATAAAGAGAGAGATTGGTGGAGGTGGCTGTATGGCCAATAGGTGCAGTATGAACTTCTGGTGTGTGTGTAAGAGATAAAGAGAGAGATTGGTGGAGGTGGCTGTATGGCCAATAGGTGCAGTATGAACTTCTGGTGTGTGTGTGTGTGTAAGAGATAAAGAGAGAGATTGGTGGAGGTGGCTGTATGGCCAATAGGTGCAGTATGAACTTCTGGTGTGTGTGTGTGTGTGTGTGTGTAAGAGATAAAGAGAGAGATTGGTGGAGGTGGCTGTATGGCCAATAGGTGCAGTATGAACTTCTGGTGTGTGTGTGTGTTTGTAAGAGATAAAGAGAGAGATTGGTGGAGGTGGCTGTATGGCCAATAGGTGCAGTATGAACTTCTGGTGTGTGTGTGTGTGTAAGAGATAAAGAGAGAGATTGGTTGAGGTGGCTGTATGGCCAATGGGTGCAGTATGAACTTCTGGTGTGTGTGTGTGTGTAAGAGATAAAGAGAGAGATTGGTGGAGGTGGCTGTATGGCCAATAGGTGCAGTATGAACTTCTGGTGTGTGTGTGTGTGTAAGAGATAAAGAGAGAGATTGGTGGAGGTGGCTGTATGGCCAATAGGTGCAGTATGAACTTCTGGTGTGTGTGTGTGTGTAAGAGATAAAGAGAGAGATTGGTGGAGGTGGCTGTATGGCCAATAGGTGCTGTATGAACTTCTGGTGTGTGTGTGTGTGTAAGAGATAAAGAGAGAGATTGGTGGAGGTGGCTGTATGGCCAATAGGTGCAGTATGAACTTCTGGTGTGTGTGTGTGTGTGTGTGTGTAAGAGATAAAGAGAGAGATTGGTGGAGGTGGCTGTATGGCCAATAGGTGCAGTATGAACTTCTGGTGTGTGTGTGTGTGTAAGAGATAAAGAGAGAGATTGGTGGAGGTGGCTGTATGGCCAATAGGTGAGGTATGAACTTCTGGTGTGAGTGTGTGTGTAAGAGATACAGAGAGAGATTGGTGGAGGTGGCTGTATGGCCAATAGGTGCAGTATGAACTTCTGGTGTGTGTGTGTGTGTAAAAGATAAAGAGAGAGATTGGTGGAGGTGGCTGTATGGCCAATAGGTGCAGTATGAACTTCTGGTGTGTGTGTGTGTGTAAGAGATAAAGAGAGAGATTGGTGGAGGTGGCTGTATGGCCAATAGGTGCAGTATGAACTTCTGGTGTGTGTGTGTGTGTGTGTGTGTGTGTGTAAGAGATAAAGAGAGAGATTGGTGGAGGTGGCTGTATGGCCAATAGGTGCAGTATGAACTTCTGGTGTGTGTGTGTGTGTAAGAGATAAAGAGAGAGATTGGTGGAGGTGGCTGTATGGCCAATAGGTGCAGTATGAACTTCTGGTGTGTGTGTGTGTGTAAGAGATAAAGAGAGAGATTGGTGGAGGTGGCTGTATGGCCAATAGGTGCAGTATGAACTTCTGGTGTGTGTGTGTGTGTGTAAGAGATAAAGAGAGAGATTGGTGGAGGTGGCTGTATGGCCAATAGGTGCAATATGAACTTCTGGTGTGTGTGTGTGTGTGTAAGAGATAAAGAGAGAGATTGGTGGAGGTGGCTGTATGGCCAATAGGTGCAGTATGAACTTCTGGTGTGTGTGTGTGTGTGTAAGAGATAAAGAGAGAGATTGGTGGAGGTGGCTGTATGGCCAATAGGTGCAGTATGAACTTCTGGTGTGTGTGTGTGTGTGTAAGAGATAAAGAGAGAGATTGGTGGAGGTGGCTGTATGGCCAATAGGTGCAGTATGAACTTCTGGTGTGTGTGTGTGTGTAAGAGATAAAGAGAGAGATTGGTGGAGGTGGCTGTATGGCCAATAGGTGCAGTATGAACTTCTGGTGTGTGTGTGTGTGTGTGTAAGAGATAAAGAGAGAGATTGGTGGAGGTGGCTGTATGGCCAATAGGTGCAGTATGAACTTCTGGTGTGTGTGTGTGTGTAAGAGATAAAGAGAGAGATTGGTGGAGGTGGCTGTATGGCCAATAGGTGCTGTATGAACTTCTGGTGTGTGTGTGTGTGTAAGAGATAAAGAGAGAGATTGGTGGAGGTGGCTGTATGGCCAATAGGTGCAGTATGAACTTCTGGTGTGTGTGTGTGTGTGTGTGTAAGAGATAAAGAGAGAGATTGGTGGAGGTGGCTGTATGGCCAATAGGTGCAGTATGAACTTCTGGTGTGTGTGTGTGTGTAAGAGATAAAGAGAGAGATTGGTGGAGGTGGCTGTATGGCCAATAGGTGAGGTATGAACTTCTGGTGTGAGTGTGTGTGTAAGAGATACAGAGAGAGATTGGTGGAGGTGGCTGTATGGCCAATAGGTGCAGTATGAACTTCTGGTGTGTGTGTGTGTGTAAAAGATAAAGAGAGAGATTGGTGGAGGTGGCTGTATGGCCAATAGGTGCAGTATGAACTTCTGGTGTGTGTGTGTGTGTAAGAGATAAAGAGAGAGATTGGTGGAGGTGGCTGTATGGCCAATAGGTGCAGTATGAACTTCTGGTGTGTGTGTGTGTGTGTGTGTGTGTGTGTGTGTGTGTGTGTGTGTGTAAGAGATAAAGAGAGAGATTGGTGGAGGTGGCTGTATGGCCAATAGGTGCAGTATGAACTTCTGGTGTGTGTGTGTGTGTAAGAGATAAAGAGAGAGATTGGTGGAGGTGGCTGTATGGCCAATAGGTGCAGTATGAACTTCTGGTGTGTGTGTGTGTGTAAGAGATAAAGAGAGAGATTGGTGGAGGTGGCTGTATGGCCAATAGGTGCAGTATGAACTTCTGGTGTGTGTGTGTGTGTGTAAGAGATAAAGAGAGAGATTGGTGGAGGTGGCTGTATGGCCAATAGGTGCAGTATGAACTTCTGGTGTGTGTGTGTGTGTGTAAGAGATAAAGAGAGAGATTGGTGGAGGTGGCTGTATGGCCAATAGGTGCAGTATGAACTTCTGGTGTGTGTGTGTGTGTGTAAGAGATAAAGAGAGAGATTGGTGGAGGTGGCTGTATGGCCAATAGGTGCAGTATGAACTTCTGGTGTGTGTGTGTGTGTGTAAGAGATAAAGAGAGAGATTGGTGGAGGTGGCTGTATGGCCAATAGGTGCAGTATGAACTTCTGGTGTGTGTGTGTGTGTAAGAGATAAAGAGAGAGATTGGTGGAGGTGGCTGTATGGCCAATAGGTGCAGTATGAACTTATGAACAATACATTTGAGTTTTTTTATGCTCTTCTGCACACCAGTATTTCTACCAGTATTTCTACCAGTATTTCTACCAGTATTTCTACCAGTATGTATACCAGTATTTCTACCAGTATTTATACCAGTATTTATACCAGTATTTATACCAGTATTTCTACCAGTATTTCTACTTGCACATTCTCATCTGCACATCTATCACTCCAGTGTCAATTGCTAAATTGTAATTACTTCGCCACTATGGCCTATTTATTGCCTTACTTCCTTACTTCCTTTGCACACACTGTGTACAGATTTTTTTCTATTGTGTTATTGACTGTACGTTTGTTTATCCCATGTGTAACTCTGTGGTGTTGTTTGTGTCGCACTGCTTTGCTTTCTCTTGTCCAGGTCGCAGTTGTAAATGAGAACTTGTTCTCAACTGGCCTACCTGGTTAAATAAAGGTGAATAATTTTTTTTTAAATAAAATCCAATACTGGGTTGGTATCACAACAACAACCCCAACCTGACTGGGCAAAATGGATGGGGCATTACACATTCCTTACCTGGAATCCTGAATCTCACTGAGAAAACAAACACTTGCTATTGTAGCTTCTTGTTCATGTGTTTTTCACTATAATTAGTTAACAATGGGTGACTAAATCGGCCTTGTTTTCTGATTGGTGGACTTTGGTCTGTTAAGCACTGTGGTCACCGGACCTGAGCCACAGTCCTTCTGACCCTGACTGTGGCATGAGATTGGGGGAAGTGACATCAACAGCTGACAGTAAACCCCACTTAACCCAAACCACCATAGAAATGTTCTCACGCACACAGACCAGCTAAATCACTAGGGGATGGCAACTGATTAAGCAAACAAGCAAACACACATGTGCACGGGCACGAACAACACACACACACACACACACACACACACACACACACACACATACACACAGTAAACACACCCTTCAGAGGTTAGCCAAGGGGCCAGACAGCAGTTATTGCAATATAAAACTAGCAATCAACTGCATCATTTTGTCTGTGGTTGAAGATACACAGACAGACAATAGATTGAGACCAAACCTTCCCACTTCAGGCACAGCGTTACATAAACGCAGCCACACCATCCCCCTGCCAGCGGGTTTATCTTCGGCTCACATAAACAGCCTATACATTTATGAATTTGCACGTTGTAATTTTGCGGTGCCCAAAATGCAAGGGGTAGCAGAGGAAGACACAGAGAGCGCGAGAGTGAGTTGTTTTTTTGTTTCCAATATAGCAGTGTTTACTATGAAACCCTTCCAGAGTTTTTCCCTCTCTCTCTCTCTTTTTCCCGCTCCCCCTCTCTGTGCTGGCTGGGAGACAGCTGTTCCTCTGTCAGTTTGATGAGAACCGCGAGGTGCCACTGTGGGGTGTCGCTCCAATGTAATAAAAGAGAGTAAAATCCTAATAAAAACAGGATGGGTGGAAGTTATCTCTTTCTCAGCTTGTTGTCTATCTGACCTCATGGGGGATTTGTTTAGAAAGATACACGAGAGTCATATTCACATAGTCTTATCATTGATTCCTCTGCTGTTTAGTTTTCTGGAATTGAATGAGTGACAAACTAACCTAACTACAGTGAAAAGAGACTAAATATGAATCCACATCCCAACCAGGAGCTACCATGAGGCAAACAAAAAAGGCCCCAAAAAGATGCTAACAACTCTTTCCACTGGTTTAAATGTCCAGTACCGTCAAAATGTTGTATCATATTGTACAACAGCTGATGAAACTAACACTGTAAAAGTGTGAAAGAAATTGATCAGTGTTATTTCCTAAAAAGTTGCTGGTTGAATTTGCATGGGTGGCATGGTGACATCACCACGAGGTACATTAGTTAATAGACCAACAGCAAAGAGTGTTTCAAACCTCTCTACCAATAACATTTTCAGTTAGGGCCTATGGAGATGACCCTAACCAAAACATGCTCTTACAGAGTCACGCTAGCCTACACACCAGAGCAGACTAATATCACACAACCAAAACACCTGCCTGCTACACACTCAAACCTGCTTACATAGCACAACCAAAACACAGTATTACTGTCTCACTACACACCCAAACCTGCTTACATAGCACAACCAAAACACAGTATTACTATCTCACTACACACCCAAACCTGCTTACATAGCACAACCAAAACACAGTATTACTATCTCACTACACACCCAAACCTGCTTACATAGCACAACCAAAACACAGTATTACTGTCTCACTACACACCCAAACCTGCTTACATAGCACAACCAAAACACAGTATTACTGTCTCACTACACACCCAAACCTGCTTACATAGCACAACCAAAACACAGTATTACTATCTCACTACACACTCAAACCTGCTTACATAGCACAACCAAAACACAGTACTACTGTCTCACTACACACTCAAACCTGCTTACATAGCACAACCAAAACACAGTATTACTATCTCACTACACACTCAAACCTGCTTACATAGCACAACCAAAACACAGTATTACTGTCTCACTACACACCCAAACCTGCTTACATAGCACAACCAAAACACAGTATTACTGTCTCACTACACACTCAAACCTGCTTACATAGCACAACCAAAACACAGTATTACTGTCTCACTACACACCCAAACCTGCTTACATAGCACAACCAAAACACAGTATTACTGTCTCACTACACACCCAAACCTGCTTACATAGCACAACCAAAACACAGTATTACTGTCTCACTACACACCCAAACCTGCTTACATAGCACAACCAAAACACAGTATTACTGTCTCACTACACACCCAAACCTGCTTACATAGCACAACCAAAACACAGTACTACTGTCTCACTACACACCCAAACCTGCTTACATAGCACAACCAAAACACAGTATTACTATCTCACTACACACCCAAACCTGCTTACATAGCACAACCAAAACACAGTATTACTATCTCACTACACACTCAAACCTGCTTACATAGCACAACCAAAACACAGTATTACTGTCTCACTACACACTCAAACCTGCTTACATAGCACAACCAAAACACAGTATTACTATCTCACTACACACTCAAACCTGCTTACATAGCACAACCAAAACACAGTATTACTGTCTCACTACACACCCAAACATGCTTACATAGCACAACCAAAACACAGTATTACTATCTCACTACACACTCAAACCTGCTTACATAGCACAACCAAAACACAGTATTACTGTCTCACTACACACTCAAACCTGCTTACATAGCACAACCAAAACACAGTATTACTGTCTCACTACACACCCAAACCTGCTTACATAGCACAACCAAAACACAGTATTACTATCTCACTACACACTCAAACCTGCTTACATAGCACAACCAAAACACAGTATTACTGTCTCACTACACACTCAAACCTGCTTACATAGCACAACCAAAACACAGTATTACTGTCTCACTACACACCCAAACCTGCTTACATAGCACAACCAAAACACAGTATTACTCTCACTACACACCCAAACCTGCTTACATAGCACAACCAAAACACAGTATTACTGTCTCACTACACACCCAAACCTGCTTACATAGCACAACCAAAACACAGTACTACTGTCTCACTACACACCTAAATATTCTAGTCATACTGACACGCTGTCTACAGAATACTGCAAATAACAATCCTTTAATATTGTAAAACCAAAGCAGTGTCTTAAATGGTTATGATACAGACCAAACCCTGTACACTGGTTCTCTACAAGCAGCGAGGACAATTCATATTATCGTGTTTCACTGAACTTTGAAAAACAGGCAGACTCTGGGCAGCCCCCACGCATACTGATCTGTGGTGTGTGTGTGTTGGAAAATCAAGTCTGCAGAACAGAGACCATCTTGTCTAGGGCATGTTTTTTTCTCCCCACTACTAGAGGCACACAGAGAAAGGCAGCAACAGCTTTTTGATGTTTGGCTTCCAGCATAGCGTAACAGTGTAAAACACTGTGTAAAACACTTCCCCAACACCCACACACACATATCAATCTACTGACCATAAATCATACTATCTGTCTGACAGACATCTTACAGCTGTGTAGAATACAATACAACTTTCTCTCCACCCGCAAGACAAAGACCGCCTGGAACGTCAACAAAGAACAACACTGTCCTATACCATGCTCATACTCAATCTAGTGACAGCACAAGTCTTTAGTAACTCCCATTACATGACAACACTTCAGTGTCAAATGAACAACACACTCACACACACATACACACGGTGAACTTATTACTGAACAATGTGTCCATACACACCAGTCAGTCGGCTATAACTTCATACCCCACTAAACAGAAAAAGTAAGGTAAACAGACCTATGATAATTGGAGGGTCAACCATGTCAACTCCTTCAGGAATTAAACGCATCTTATCGGACTCTTTTTGTCTCCTCTCCAGATCTGTAACCTAATGCCACACACAGGGACAGAGGTTATGATTTCTGTAGTCGCCAGCTATCAGGTTACCAGTAGTAAAACAACCCTATCACACACAGTGAAGAAAACGAGTAATCTTGTGTGGCTATTCAAAAACTCTGTTTGATGTATCATGATGGAAAACGCCAGTCACCCCAAAGTAAACAACACATCTTACAAAAAGCTCAATTCAGACACGTAATGTGGGTGTTCTGTCAAAGCAGGGCTCCTTTGACAATTCTTCTCTATTCATGCTCACACAAAAGAGGGAACAAAACAGCACTTTGTCACCTACTGTTAAAACCATTAGACGCAGGGCATTTGGAGTGAGGACGTAAATGTATCATGTGTAATTTAATCAATCTGATCTCTTGCGCTTCTCTTCTTTCCCTCTCTCTGAGTCTCTAAATCTCTCTCTCTCTCTCTCTCTCTCCCTGAGTCTCTTTCTGTCTCTCTCTCTCTGTCTCTCTCTCTGAGTCTCTAAATCTCTCTCTCTCTCTCTCTCTCTCTCTCCCGGAGTATCTTTCTGTCTCTCTCTCTCTGTCTCTGAGTCACTCTCTGTCTCTGTCTCTCTCACTGAGTCTCTCTCTTTCTGAGTCACTCTCTGTCTCTGAGTCTCTCTCTGTCTCTGTCTCTCTCACTGAGTCTCTGAGTCTCTCTCTGTCTCTGAGTCTCTCTCTGTCTCTCTCACTGAGTCTCTCATTGTCTCTCTCTCTCTCTGAGTCACTCTGTCTCTGAGTCTCTCCCTGTCTCTCTCACTGAGTCTCTCTCTGTCTCTCAATTCAATTCAATTCAAGGGCTTTATTGGCATGGGAAACATGTGTTAACATTGCCAAAGCAAGTGAGGTAGATAATATATAAAGTGAAATAAACAATAAAAATTAACAGTAAACATTACACATACAGAAGTTTCAAAACAATAAAGGCATTACAAATGTCATATTATATATATACAGTGTTTTAACAATGTACAAATGGTTAAGGTATACAAGGGAAAATAAATTAGCATAAATATGGGTTGTTCTCTCTCTCTCTCTCTTTGAGTCTCTGTATCTCTTACTGAGTCTCTCTCTGAGTCTTTCTCTCTCTGAGTCTCTCTTTCTCTCTCTCCGAGTCTCTCTCTTTCTCTCTCTCTCTGAGTCTCCCCCTCTCTCTCTCTCTTAGTCTCTGTCTGAGTCTCTCTCTGTCCCACGCTACA
The DNA here is from genome assembly GCF_057628025.1 of Oncorhynchus mykiss. NCBI lineage: Eukaryota > Metazoa > Chordata > Actinopteri > Salmoniformes > Salmonidae > Oncorhynchus > Oncorhynchus mykiss. The sequence continues at coordinate 72,162,683 of NC_143025.1, read as the reverse complement.
CACGAGCACTTTAGCAAAACAAACAGGTTTGGTGCTTAAGTGCCCGTGGCTGGTCTGTCACTAGTTTCGTTTTCACGACGTGTTCTGTGTTCTTCAACCCAACACACACACAGATGCTACGGTACCTCTGAGGACTACTGTTAACAACACATACAGACAGACAACCACAAGCCACCTCACTCAGATAAAGAACATTCACTATTTCAGGTTCCAGTTTCTGCTGATTGTTCTTCAAAAGGTTGTGTTGAATCTGTCTGGATGTTCATTGCTGGTTGAAGTGCTCAAAAACCTCCTGAGAGAAATATGACTTCAACAAGTAAGGGGAAAGTTTAAGGACCCATCACACACACACACACATTCCAGCAGACACGTGTGGACTCATACACACACACACTATGGTTCCGGCATCTCAGATTCCCCAGACTGCCTGAGGGGCAATGAAGGAAGGAGTTGTGTTGGGATGCCTCACTGGACGATGCAACACACCCCTGGGTGCCCCCTTTGTTACCTGACACACTAGCCATGTGTGTTTCTGTCTGCCTCGGAAAACCCACTCAGAAACTCTCTGTTAATAGTTTAGCCGTATCATGTTGCTCAGTTAGAACAATAGCTTTAACTCTCCTCATCTGTGCAAATGATCACACACACAAACACGCACAAACAGACACACCACACACACACACACACACACACACACACACACACACACGTACACACACACACAGACACAAGCAGCTGCAAGCAGATTGTAGAGCCAGACAGTCAGGGTCCTTGTTAGAAACGCATCTGCTGTTTCACTCTTCATTTGGTTTCTCTCTCTCTCTCTCTCTCTCTCTCTCCCTCTCTCGCTCTGGTGTGTGAGAACACTGAGACACTGACAAACACAGTGTTGAGCATTCACACTGAGGTGAGACTCAGACAGGGAGGGAGCAAGGAGCCACCTCAGCCTTGTTAACGTATGAGAGGGTCAAGTTAAGGGTTGACAGAGCTCTGTTAAAGATAAAGGAATGTGTTTATAGTGATCTATAGTGCACTGCATAGCAGATATAACTTACAAGAATGCACAATAATATGATACATACTGCTACTGTAGTTAGGCCTTGCTTAATGATAAAGTAGGTGTGCCCAATAATGTTTGTACCATGTTTTGTGCTGCTGCCATGTTGTGTGGCTACCGTGTTGTTGTTAGGTTGTGTTGCTACCATGCTGTGTTGTCATGTGTTGGTGCCTTGCTATGTTGTTGTCTTAGGTCTGTCTTTATGTAGTGTTGTGTTGTCTCTCTTGTTGTGATGTGTGTTTTGTCCTATATTTATATTGTATTCATTTATTATTTCTAATCTCAGACCCCCGTCCCCGCAGGAGGCCTTTTGCATTTTGGTAGGCCGTCATTGTAAATTAAAAATTGTTCTTAACTGACTTGCCTAGTTAAATAAAGGTAAAAATTTAAAAATAAACCAATAACAATGTGTGACAATGCGATTTCAAACACACAAACACAAGACTGGATATTCAAAAGAACCATTGGTGCCAGCGGTGATTAAGTAGCTAGCCATTAGGGACCATGGTAGTGGTGACCATTGGTGCCAGCGGTGATTAAGTAGCTAGCCTTTAGGGACCATGGTAGTGGTGACCATTGGTGCCAGCGGTGATTAAGTAGCTAGCCATTAGGGACCATGGTAGTGGTGACCATTGGTGCCAGCGGTGATTAAGTAGCTAGCCATTAGGGACCATGGTAGTGGTGACCATTGGTGCCAGCGGTGATTAAGTAGCTAGCCATTAGGGACCATGGTAGTGGTGACCATTGGTGCCAGCGGTGATTAAGTAGCTAGCCATTAGGGACCATGGTAGTGGTGACCATTGGTGCCAGCGGTGATTAAGTAGCTAGCCATTAGGGACCATGGTAGTGGTGACCATTGGTGCCAGCGGTGATTAAGTAGCTAGCCATTAGGGACCATGGTAGTGGTGCCCATTGGTGCCAGCGGTGATTAAGTAGCTAGCCATTAGGGACCATGGTAGTGGTGACCATTGGTGCCAGCGGTGATTAAGTAGCTAGCCATTAGGGACCATGGTAGTGGTGACCATTGGTGCCAGCGGTGATTAAGTAGCTAGCCATTAGGGACCATGGTAGTGGTGACCATTGGTGCCAGCGGTGATTAAGTAGCTAGCCATTAGGGACCATGGTAGTGGTGACCATTGGTGCCAGCGGTGATTAAGTAGCTAGCCATTAGGGACCATGGTAGTGGTGACCATTGGTGCCAGCGGTGATTAAGTAGCTAGCCATTAGGGACCATGGTAGTGGTGACCATTGGTGCCAGCGGTGATTAAGTAGCTAGCCATTAGGGACCATGGTAGTGGTGACCATTGTTGCCAGCGGTGATTAAGTAGCTAGCCATTAGGGACCATGGTAGTGGTGACCATTGGTGCCAGCGGTGATTAAGTAGCTAGCCTTTAGGGACCATGGTAGTGGTGACCATTGGTGCCAGCGGTGATTAAGTAGCTAGCCTTTAGGGACCATGGTAGTGGTGACCATTGGTGCCAGCGGTGATTAAGTAGCTAGCCTTTAGGGACCATGGTAGTGGTGACCATTGGTGCCAGCGGTGATTAAGTAGCTAGCCTTTAGGGACCATGGTAGTGGTGACCATTGGTGCCAGCGGTGATTAAGTAGCTAGCCTTTAGGGACCATGGTAGTGGTGACCATTGGTGCCAGCGGTGATTAAGTAGCTAGCCTTTAGGGACCATGGTAGTGGTGACCATTGTTGCCAGCGGTGATTAAGTAGCTAGCCTTTAGGGACCATGGTAGTGGTGACCATTGGTGCCAGCGGTGATTAAGTAGCTAGCCATTAGGGACCATGGTAGTGGTGACCATTGGTGCCAGCGGTGATTAAGTAGCTAGCCATTAGGGACCATGGTAGTGGTGACCATTGGTGCCAGCGGTGATTAAGTAGCTAGCCATTAGGGACCATGGTAGTGGTGACCATTGGTGCCAGCGGTGATTAAGTAGCTAGCCATTAGGGACCATGGTAGTGGTGACCATTGGTGCCAGCGGTGATTAAGTAGCTAGCCATTAGGGACCATGGTAGTGGTGACCATTGGTGCCAGCGGTGATTAAGTAGCTAGCCTTTAGGGACCATGGTAGTGGTGACCATTGGTGCCAGCGGTGATTAAGTAGCTAGCCATTAGGGACCATGATAGTGGTGACCATTGGTGCCAGCGGTGATTAAGTAGCTAGCCATTAGGGACCATGGTAGTGGTGACCATTGGTGCCAGCGGTGATTAAGTAGCTAGCCTTTAGGGACCATGGTAGTGGTGACCATTGGTGCCAGCGGTGATTAAGTAGCTAGCCATTAGGGACCATGGTAGTGGTGACCATTGGTGCCAGCGGTGATTAAGTAGCTAGCCTTTAGGGACCATGGTAGTGGTGACCATTGGTGCCAGCGGTGATTAAGTAGCTAGCCATTAGGGACCATGGTAGTGGTGACCATTGGTGCCAGCGGTGATTAAGTAGCTAGCCATTAGGGACCATGGTAGTGGTGACCATTGGTGCCAGCGGTGATTAAGTAGCTAGCCATTAGGGACCATGGTAGTGGTGACCATTGGTGCCAGCGGTGATTAAGTAGCTAGCCATTAGGGACCATGGTAGTGGTGACCATTGGTGCCAGCGGTGATTAAGTAGCTAGCCATTAGGGACCATGGTAGTGGTGACCATTGGTGCCAGCGGTGATTAAGTAGCTAGCCATTAGGGACCATGGTAGTGGTGACCATTGGTGCCAGCGGTGATTAAGTAGCTAGCCATTAGGGACCATGGTAGTGGTGACCATTGGTGCCAGCGGTGATTAAGTAGCTAGCCATTAGGGACCATGGTAGTGGTGACCATTGGTGCCAGCGGTGATTAAGTAGCTAGCCATTAGGGACCATGGTAGTGGTGACCATTGGTGCCAGCGGTGATTAAGTAGCTAGCCATTAGGGACCATGGTAGTGGTGACCATTGGTGCCAGCGGTGATTAAGTAGCTAGCCATTAGGGACCATGGTAGTGGTGACCATTGGTGCCAGCGGTGATTAAGTAGCTAGCCATTAGGGACCATGGTAGTGGTGACCATTGGTGCCAGCGGTGATTAAGTAGCTAGCCATTAGGGACCATGGTAGTGGTGACCATTGGTGGCAGCGGTGGATTAATTTCAAACAAATTAAAATACGATTATTAGATAATGATAGTTACCCATTTGATTTGAATTCTACCTAATCCAAGAAAATAAGTGAACTGTAAAATTAAATAAACCCTAAACATAGACTTTGTGTTTGTGTGTGTGTATTTGCGTCAGGGTTTCTGTTAGCCGGAAATAGCCGTCTTTTGGCCGATGAAAAATTAGAAACGCCCTATAAATAGGCCAATTTTCCGGGAGAAGAAGAAAAAAATCCCATTGCGAAATAATACTTCTTAGCCTATTCGTTGATGGACATACCAGTTGATGGAAATACATATGACTAGTCATGCTTACTGGTCTGTAGGTTCATTTGCATCATTTTGTGGAATGAAATTGGCGTGTGTACAGTATACAGTATATTAGTTGTGTATCTTATTTATCACACTCGTAAAGCATGCAGACACAGAGACTTTGAGCAGATAAAAATCGGTCAGGCTGCTGCTACAGCATCTTAAACAGCAAACATAGGCAATGGAAGGCCGGATTCATCAGCGCGGCACACACCACTTTGCAATGAGCTGGAGCCAGTAAGTAAGCCAGTAAGACTATGATTATTATTTTAAATATACTTAATTGTTTGAAACCGGAAAATTGTATTTAACACTATCGATGTTTTGCTCTACTGTGGGAATTGTGATAGAATCAATGCAATATTAGCCACGTTCAATGTAATATACCGAAAGAAAGCCAACTATGCAAGATTTAGTATGCAGAACAAACTGTGCACGAAATGTTCCTGTAGGCAGAGCGTATTGGAGTAGGATTCTATTGCATTGACAGGCATGACTCAGGCAGTACTCGACACAGACCTGTGCGCCATTACCAATCATAGCTGCAGTAGGCCTATATGCAAATAGCCTTTGCCATATATGGATCTGTGCCATTCACTTTGAACTGAATGCACTTGTTTTGAGATCTGCATGTAGCCACAAATGCAACTTTGGTTCATATTATTCGCTAGTTAGTGAGTTATTAGCCCAGTTATAGCTCATTTCTAGTCAACAATGGAGGAGTAGTTGCTTCCAACAAGAGCACAAAAACAACATTTTCAGCCACCTCCTCGTCTGAAGAACAAGTGGATAAACAGGTTCATGTCAAGCCCTGCATGTTTTTTTCAAGTCTCATGGAATGTAGGCCTACATTGAACACCACACATTGACTGCTACTGTAGGCTGAACAATAGAGCAGCTATTTCCATGTTCAAAATATTATGGGATGTGTTTTTACATTGTTTTTGATGGAAGCCAATCTAGTAGACCTACATTATAGTCAAATAGCCACAGCAGCCTACTTGGCCACAGTTAAAACTGTAATTTAAAGTGGGTACAGCCTCAGTGTTCACAGTAAACGTGAGCCGGAAGTTGCACATCATTTTCACAATGTTCAAGTTTGCACTCAGCAGACCAGAAATTTGCTCAGTGCCACTAAACATTTGAGGGAACACTGTTAGCAACCCATGCTAGTTGTTGCGTATTAGAACTCCCCTCTTTCTACATTTCTAAGGGATATTTTAATCTCTGTCACATGAAACCGCTCGCATGTGCAGTGTGCTTTGACAAAGGTGTTTTCCATTACTGCCTTCTGCGCTTATAATGTGAATAAATAACAGTTTATCGACATTTTAAGCGAAACGTTCTGACCTGTTGCATCAGACTCATTGCTATATGAGTAAATGTGGACCGTTCTGACCTGTTACATCAGACTCATTGCTATATGAGTAAATGTGGACCGTTCTGACCTGTTACATCAGACTCATTGCTATATGAGTAAATGTGGACCGTTCTTCTAACATCTTCATAGTGCGCGTCAGAACTCAGCAAGAAGAACCGCACATTGTTGCATCCTCGACTTACAAGTGCTGTTAATATGAATGACCATCATCTAAATGTGATTTCTGTCATTCTGAGCACCGTGGGTGGACGCCCTAATCAGGTTACACACCCAATGCATATGGGTCCGGTAAATTTCTCATATGTCTGGGAAATTAAAATGCTGCCGGTCAAATGTCCGGCCCCATATTTTCCTAACAGAAACCTGTGTGTATATTGGCATCAGTGCCCTGGTGTTCTGGACTGGAATGAACTGGTCATGTTCAGCGTTCCTGACTGCAGTTCCCATGTAAACAGAGCTGTCACCCTGACATGGACAGGAGGAGGAGGATCAAAGAGGATAAGTCTCAGTGACACTCGGCAGAGACGTTTTTCCGAACCTGGACCGCCGCACCACGACTCATCCTGTGCCACAGGAAACGGTCGCTGATGTCATGGAGAGAGTAGGGAGCGGATGAGAGGGAGAGATAAAGAGAGAGAAAAGGGGGGAGGCCAAGTGAGAAAGTGTGTCTGTGTATGTGAGAGAGAGAGAGTTGGAGAAGAGAGAAAGTTAACCCAGCCAACACTACCACTACCTTCTTTCTAATGAGAGGATGAGAAAATGGAGAGAATGATAGAGGGACAGAGAACAGAGAGAGGGGGGCTGGTGAAACCCCTGTCACCCCTATCCCAGGCTCTTATCATGTTAGTCCAGTTGGTTGAGGGAGTGTTGGGGACAGAGGGAGGGAGGGAGGGAGGGAGTATCAACATGGAACCGTATCTGAGCAACTACCTCCAACACAACAGTATGGGACAGGCTGTGTCTACTGAAATTCAGCAGCCACCACTTTACAGCTAGATTTTCCATGCCCCCCCCCCACCCCAACCACATCACACACACAAAAGCAGCATGTAGGCCACACATACACACACAAATGCAATAACCCACAAACACACACAGAAACATACGAGCACATTCACACACACACCCAACACAAAATAACTCACTCACCAAAAACCACTAAGCGTGCTTTCTCATGCCAAACCCTCAGTCAACATTCAACCTCCGAGGGGCTTCCCAACACAACACTATACAACTTTGCTATGCCGCTTTCTCTCCGGTCTACTATTTATCTCTGCAATACAGAGATACCTGTAGCAAGAAATGAGAATGATGACAGAAGAGGCTTTTTGTGTGTGTGTGTGTGTGTGTGTGTGTGTGTGTGTGTGTGTGTGTGTGTGTGTGTGTGTGCGCGTGCATGTGTGTGTGAATGTATGTGAGTGAGTGTGTGTGTGTGCTTGTGTGTGTGTTGTGTACCTGACTGTCCAGAAGGGCGGGCTGTAGAGTGACTGACAGCTTCATTGCAGCAGCAGGTGAGTGAAATGAGTACCTGGGATACAGAGGGACGGGTTGAGACATGTCTGCCTCTGTTATTGTCTGAGGTGAGGTGCTGCTGTAGAGCTGCCTTACACAACTCACAAACACAGCAGTACTATCCTCTCTGTACACTTCCCAAAGAATAAAATATAACAGGATAGAATGAAATTGAATAGTGCAGAGTGGTGCAGCAGTCTAAGGGACTGCATCACAGTGTTAGAGGTGTTACTACAGACCCGGGTTTGATCCTGGGCTATGTCACAACCGGCCGTGAGAGGAGTCCCATAGGGCGGCACACAATTGGCCCAGCATCGTCTGGGTTTGGCCGGAGGGGATTGACAAGTAGGCCATCATTGTAAATAAGAATTTGTTCTTAACTGACTTGCCTGGTTAAATAAAAATAAATAAAGAATATGGCTGCACAGAAGTAGGTAACCCAAGCATACAGATATAGCTGCCTACTAGCAACATTCTTAAAGAGATTATCCTGTGCTTTTTAAAAATACTTTTAAGCCAGTAGTTTTGATAGTAGCGGTCACGAGAGCCAAAAGTGGTCCCCAAAAATTGCATACTACGCCACATACTCTGCTGTGTGTGCATCCTGCTAGCTGTCAATCAAATTGTGAGGGGCTGTGCTTCATTGGTTGAAACTCGAATTGCTAGGGGGCTGGCCCACGTGGGGCGTAGCACAGCTTTTAGTAAACAGTAGCTTTCAAAATAGGGATTTTGTGGCTAATTGAAGTAAAACAGTTATTCTGCTCATAGATTATGCATGTACAGTATGAAGGACACATTGACACATCCAGCCCAAAGAGGGAGGTTTAAAAAATACTTGCTAGTCACCAATGTTCTGGAGCATGTCTTTAAAGCCACTGACAGTCCAGCTCTTCAGCTCCTCTACCAGTGTTTAAAAAGCTGCTGTTGTGTATTCCCAGTCCACTTGTGCTAGCACCATATAATTTGCTCAGCATGCCATTGAGGTTATAAAGGCGACCAGATGTGTGTGTGGGGGGCACGCCTCCTGCAGCTATGCTATATATGCCATTACTGTATTCTCCTACTTTACGGTGGTAGTAATTCTAGGTGCATGTCCAAACAGATTGCTCTCACTCGCACACACCATTTTGAACACAGTGCTGGAGCCTTACTTTTCCCCAGCAATGTGCTAATGCTAATGTCATCACCATCACTAAAGAGTGGGAGACAGTGCTAGAGGCCAAGTCCCTTCTAGACAATTTCCTGGACAAAATGTTTAAACTTGGTGTAAACTTGGCAGTAGAAAACCTAAACAGTATATTTGACCTCTCAGCTTCCCTATCAAATCTAAAAATGTCAAGCAGACAACCTAAGAAAATGAGTAACAATGATAAATTGTTTGATGAATAATGAAAAAACCTAAGAAAGAAATTGAGAAACCTAGCCAACCAAAAACATAGAGACCCAGAAAACCTGAGCCTACGCCTTCACTATGGTGAATCATTAAAACAAGACAGAAATACACTACGGAAAAAGAAGGAACAGCACGTCAGAAATCAACTCAATGCAATTGAAGAATCCATAGAATCTAACCACTCCTGGGGAAATTGGGAAACTCAAAACAAACAACGACACAAAGAGTTATTTATCCAAAACAGAGATATATATCGATAAAACACTTCTCCAATATTTTGGGCTCTATAACAAAGAACAAACAGAAAAACATAAACATAACCTAATAAAAATTGTAGAATCAACTATTAAAGACTCCTCGAACCCACGGGATTCTCCAACTACATAGGAAGGAACTACAGGACAAAATACAAACCCTCCAACCCAAAAAGGCTATCCTAAACGAAATGATCAAATATACAGACCACAAATTCCAATTGGCTATACTTAAACTCTTTAACATCTCCCTCAGCTCTGGCATATTCCCCAATATTGACTTGCCTAATTAAATAAAGATAAAATAAAATAAAAAATACAATGTTTGGAACCAAGGACTGATCACCCCAATCCACAAAAGTGGAGCCAAATTTGACCCCAATAACTACCTTGGGATATGCGTCAACAGAAACCTTGGAAAAATCCTCTGCTTTATCATGAACCGCAGGCTTGTACATTTCCTCAGCAGAAACAATGTACTGAGCAAATGTCAAATTAGCTTTTTACCAAATGACTGTACAACAGACAACGTATTCACCCTGCACACCCTAAATGATAAACAAACAAACCAAAACAAAGGCAAAGTCTTCTCATGCTTTGTTGATTTCAGGGGCCTGCTATAGAAATTGATGGACAGTGGTGTTGGGGTAAAAACATACGACATTATAAAATCCATGTACACAAACAACAAGTGTGCAGTTAAAATTGGCAAAAAACACACATTTCTTTCCACAGGGCCGGGGGGTGAGACAGGGATGCAGCTTAAGCCCCACCCTCTTCAACATATATATCAACGAATCAGCACCCGGCCTCACCCTACTAGAATCTGAAGTCAAATGTCCACCATTTGCTGATGATCTGGTGCTTCTATCCCCAACCAAGGAGGGCCTAGAGCAGCACCTAGATCTTCTGCACAGATTCTGTCAGACCTGGGTCCTGACAGTACATCTCAGGAGGACAAACTAAACTAGAATGCTATTTGGCCCTAAACAGAGAGTACACAGTACCAGGATACCTGACCACTGTGACTGACCCAAAATTAAGGACATTTTTTGACTACGTACAGACTCAATTAGCATAGCCTTGCTATTGAGAAAGGCCACCAAAGGTAGACCTGGCTCCATGAGAAGACAGGCTATGTGCACACTGCCCACAAAATGAGTTGGAATCTGAGCTGCACAAATGTATGACCATATTAGAGACACGTATTTCCCTCAGATTACACAGACCCACAAAGAATTCGAAAACAAATCACATTTTGATAAACTCCCATATCTATTGGGTGAAATACCACAGTGTGCAATCACAGCTGCAACATTTGTGACCGGTTGTCACAAGAAAAGGGCAACCAGTGAAGAACAAACACCGCTGTAAATACAACCTATATTTATGTTTATTTATATTCCCTTTTGTACTTGAACTATTTGCACATCATTACAACACTGTATATTGACATAATATGACATTTGTAATGTCTTTATTATTGTGGAACTTTTGTTAGTGTAATGTTTACCGTACATTTTTTATTGTTTATTTCACTTTTGTCTATTATCTATTTAACTTGCTTTGGCAATGTTTCCTATGCCAATAAATACCCTTAATTTGAAATTGACAGAGACTGAGGGAGACATGTTTAAACAAACACAATTGCATACCCACACACACACATGCAAACACACATGCATACAAACCCTTTTTCACATGCATCAACACTTGCGTGCACACACAGTATTGGTTTCTTCATTATGTTATCTTCTTTTCAGAGGTCAATAATGTGACATGCCATAGGCAGACTGTGATGTTGCCACCATGGAGCTGGCTTGTATTTCTATATGACGCTTGCATAGACCTTGGACTCGACACTCATCTGCTCTCTCCTCTCCTTTCATTCTCTTTCGTGGCCTTGCCTTGCCTGTTTCATCATCTCAATTCTCCACTTCTCTGAAAATGTGCTCTCTGGTAACTGCTGTATGCATGGTATAACACAGCTATTGCAGCCTACATGGAGAGAAAACCAGACACACAATACGGTCTAAAGCCTATTTCTAGCCTAGGCCTACCCAAGACAGCAGATGTTTTTGATGAGTTTTCGTTTTTGGAAGCAAACACAAAAGCGCATTGAACAGATGAACCCTTTCCCAATGCAGGTCGCGGCTTGCCCTGAAACCCCGCCGCGAGACCCCCTGGAATGTTCCCGTTTGGCTGACGAAAAAAAGTTGCTCTACGTGGACAGGCAGGCAGGCGAGGCGAACGCATATGGCCTTCAGTTTGCCTGCACCCTGCATAAAACTACTATTTACATGGGTTTAGCCTACCAAGCAAGCTTTTGACTTGGCTGAATGAAGAATAACCCATAAAATAGTATTGCGATTTTAACATGGTAACAAAGCGCCGTTATTTTATTGCACTAAAAGCGTTCCATTGAAAGGAAACAAATCAACAAAAAGCAGCCAATCGCTGGTAGAGACACCCACCGTATTTCCTTTGCTACATGCCGAAATTGTGTCTGCGCTGAGGAAATTCTGCGAGCTCGACGGAGTGGAACGGCCTCCTCAAATCCGCAAAATTGAGTTAATCCTCAAAACAGTTTTATTCTCCATTTCCATTTGTCAAAATTCTGTCTGAAATTTTTTAAATTAAGTATTTTATTCCAGAATACACAAAATCTGTCGAAAAGGAGAATAAAGAAAAAACTCCAAAGGAACTTTACCCCTCAAGATGCGAGTCGTAGGCTATATCCTAGTCTTCAACTGAGTGAAGTTCATGAGCCCCAAAAGCAAAACAACATTCGGCAAAGTTATCCAAGTTGTGCCAAAAATATAAAAAAGTAGGTGTTCGACTTTCCCTTAGACCCTGGGTTTTGTGATATAACGTCGACTCCACAACTCCGGAGCAGCCGTGAGCAGCGCATAGGTTTAGATACGTAGCCTATGTCCCGTCCCTTCTGACATCACATCAAGGAATTTCAGGAATGCAAGGCTAACGGAGAAGTGGCGGCTCCTCGTTTAATGGTTTTAGGCGAGAGATGACTAAACAGGGAACAAAGGGGACCCGCTTATATATTTATGTCCTTTCGCCTTTGTTAGTAGTCTAGCCTATATAAAAAGCCTTTCTCCCGAACAGTTCCTGCTACTTTTTCTTCTTTAATTCAACAAAGACATTTATCTTAGGTAATGTAGTAAACTATAATTTATTTGGAACTTCTCTATTTATTTATTTAATATGTCATAGGCATTAGCATTTTTTTCTAATCAACACATGTCCCAACATAATCTGATGAGAAATGGGTCGGATGCTTTAGTATCACCATTAACTAAAACTGACTTTTGGCGACTGTTAGTTTGAATTAGTAACCAAACTGCATCCTCTGGTGGCCATATCCTTTCTGGTTCAGATTGACTTTGAGGAAAGCAATAATATGATGAAAAACAAATCCTGATCATTGCCTTACCAAGCATATTCACTCAGTTTCAGTCATATAAACTACCTAGACTCTATTCATTGAGAATCAATTGAATTAATATATCTATTTAAGTGCATTAAACAACATTAGGTCTGTACATGCAGGCCAGACGCCAGAACCAATCAGTTGGACTTTATTTAATTTTTATAGGCGGGCCCGTTTTTTCTCACGGGCCTCCTGTGTGCATGCACTTTACCATATGGACACATTGATAACTAACACCATGACCTTTGGTCATGTAGTGTAAATGAATGTAACCAAATGACGGTTAAACATGTAGGCCTCCTGGTTACACATGTAAGGTGAAATTGATCAAGCAATCAAAGGGCAAACTATTCAATGAAACAATGAATGTGCAAGAATTGATGGGAGACAGTGGAGCACATTCTGGAGAGCTGAATGCATGCATTCTGAAGAGAGACACCCATACCTTTGCCACACAACATTTGTAATAGTACTCAAAGACACCTTATCTTCACACATTTTAGATGCTTTTCACTGACTACCGCAACTCAATAATCAAGCCCTATATTGCCACGTGTGCTGCCCAAATTGCTGGCTTCCCAAATGGACATAGGCCAACGCACTTCTGAAGTGCTATTTAAAATTAAAATAAGCTTATGATCCTGTGTGGCTAACTCAAGCTCTCTGGTAAAGTATTCTGAATGATTTTACTTAGACAGGAGTAATTATATAATTTTGGCAAAACATCAATTTACTTTAAGGGAAGCCAAGCATCAGAACAGTGCACTGTGCACCCGCCAACTTTCCTTTCTAATTTGCAAGTGGCTGAAACCAGAGATCTCAATATAATGACGAGATTATCATGTCTCTGCCCTAACAATGCGAATCGTTCCAAAGGCGGGAATGCAGGCGACAAGCTGAAGTTGGCATAGAAACGCATTGGGTTATTCAGGACAGATTTAGGCGAGAGTGATCGCTCTCGCTTTGCCTCTTCCTCTCTTCTGAAACTAGCAAGCGAAACAAGCGCGGCTCTTTCTTACTTTTTGTAGCCCATGTATCTGATGCTGTCTGGCCGTACTCCTATTGTCCAGACAGCATCAGATACGGTCTACACATACGGATACGAAGGGGCGTTGTTTCGCTCGCTCGGATGCTTTATGTGAGATTGATGCGCCTCTGTTGGCGAGCACCTCGGTCAAATGATCAATATTTCAATATTTTATTTGGACGGGCAAGGAGGTATGGTAGGGAGGTCCTGCCCCCTAAGGCCCACCCATAATGCCACCCCTGACAACAATGAACATAAAACAACACACAGCTAACATTCACATATTTTTTTTCTAGAGATCAATTTTCATTGTTTTAGGTGGCAATTCATTTTGAGTGACATGCTGGTCATGTAGACAACCTAAAGGTCCATTGCAGCCATTTTATCTCAATATCATATCATTTCTGGGTAACAACTAAGTACCTTATTGTGATTGTTTTAAATTATAATGGTAAAAAATAAACCAAAACTGCTTCTTAGCGAATAGCAGTTTTGCTAGGACTGGCTGGGAGTGGTCTGGGTTGGGTGGGGAAACTGAAAACTGAAAACAAACTGTTATTGGCAGAGAGGTTTAAAACTCTCTTTGTAATTGGTCTATTAACTAATTTACCACCTGGTGATGTCACCAGACAGGCCAGAACACCATCCCACCAAAACAGGTTGAAATTTCAGGTGGTCTTTTCAAACAGCTCTTACACTAAAAGGGCATTATCCTCATTTTCACAATTTCACAGAATTATTCCAACCTCATAATGTGGAAATATATATAACACATAGGACATTTTATTTTATTTTTTTAGTTGCACTGGGCCTTTAAGTAAGCATGGACATTTGGAACTAATACCCTGCCCTGAACTTCAGTCACTGTTACTAGCCGGCTACCACCCGGTACTCAATCCTGCACCTGTATTGTATATAGTCATTGAACACTGGTCACTTTAATAATGTTTACATACTGTTTTACCCACTTCATATGTATATACTGTATTCTAGTCAAGGCTCATCCTATATAACTACTGCTGTACTCACCTTTTCTATTCATATACTGTCCATACTTTCTATACACACCATCATATACAACATATATATTTATATTCCGGACTCTGACATTGCGTGTTCTAATATTTCTACCTTTCTTAATTCCTTTCTTTTTCTTTTTTGGGTTTGCGTGTATTGTTTTGTGTTGTTTAGTATTGCTGCACTGTATGTGTACTTGACAAAAACTATTTGATTTGATAACACCCATGTACCTGCAGAGGGAGACAAAGCACTTATTTTCACTAGCTAGAAGACAAAAGAATGGTCTACCTTTGCTAACTACAGAGTCTATTTTGGTGTTAGGAGATAATTGCACATTTAGTTGGGAAGGTATAAAACTACTATGTGGAGTCCCAATCTGTATAATGTTTTGTAAATTCAACCAAAAGTAGTACACCAGTAGCCTATAGTTTATTGATGTCTACATGTCTTTGTGTGGTTAATCAAATTAAAGTATAGGCTATTTGTCATATGTACAAGATAATAATATAAACATATACCATTTACCATGTGTTATTTACTCTCATTATTATTATAAACATGAAAAACGAACACATTGTCTGTTTATTATTTTGATTAGTAAATGAAGTTGGCCAACTCATCCCCTCAGCTTCCCAATGGAATATTTCTCCACATATTCCCTGGGTGTGTATACTGGGGATCTATACTGAGGTCTGGTTCCCCCTGGTTCATTTGGATCATTACTGAGTGCATAATTCTTGCCCCATTACGTGCAATTGTAATGGTTGACTCACTGCTTTAGAATGATGGTCCTCTGTAGCTCAATTGGTAGAGAATGGCATTTGCAATGCCAGAATAATTTGTTTGATTCCCGGGACCACCCTTACGTAAAATGTACGCACTTATGACTCTAAGTTGCTTTGGATAAAAGCATCTGCTAAATGGCATATATTATATTACTAAATGGAGGAAAAGAGAGGAGGAAAAAGAGGAGTGGAGAGGGCAGAGTTGAGGACAGGATAAAGGGGTTAAAAATGTCCTCTCACCACCCAGTAGACAGACAAGCCTCTGAGCCCTGAGAGCTAAGGGCAGTCCTCAGTGCCTGATTAAAACTCAAGAGAGAAGAGGATGTGTGGAGATGTGTCAAATGCAGCTGGCAGGATGTTTCTTATTTCTCTCGCTCTTTCTCACTGTTGCTCTTGCTCTGTCTCTCTCTGTCTCTCTCTCTCTCTCTCTCTCTCTCTCCCTCTTTAAGTAAAGTTGAAGTGATGGAGTGACTCCAATCAAATACCATCTTACCTGTCAAGACCAAATCATTTGAATCACCGATTTTCAACTTTCTACTTTATTTTTATAATAAATTATTCAGAAATGATTCAGATATAAATAATTCAAATGTTTTGTTTTAGCTTCACATACTCCAATATTTCACACACATTAAGTACAAAGAATCAAAGATCCTTCTTTAATGATTTTTTATTGTGCAGCAAGGGGTAAAATGCAGACATTTAGGCTTTATAGCCTTTGTACTTTCTGTGCGTTCAAACTGTTCTAAATAGCTTTTGAACACCTATTAGAAAGGAAATCTAGATAGCAATTTGGTTGAGCTTCAAAATAGTTTTATTAATGAAATTTGACTGAAGTATCATACAATAACAGACAACTCCACCTTGGTTTTAAACCCAGCAATCCAAAGGTCATTATTTCCATCCTCCAGTAGGCAGACATTCTCCCGATACAGGGTCAGATATTTGTCTTCTCTACTGCACTACATGTTAGCTGCTGATCCATGTTTAACTATGAGCCAAAAGGGCCGTCAAAAACACTGGTTTCTCTGCTCTGCCCGACGACAAGCCAGGGTGACTCAGGAGTTCAGGGAAGCTCTCAGTTCCTCAGTAAGTCTCCTCATCTTTACCTGTTAAGCAAGAAGATAAGAATATAAAAAGTATTCAGGATAAAAGGATCATTGAGAATGACGTGTTGAAATACCACCACAGCATACAGGAAATAATCGATTTGGCTCTGAAGACATTAGTAATAACATGAATATCTCAGGATATTCCGAATTCTCTTTATTAAAAGCCAACTAGCCCACCGTCTCTGTCTAGCCTCTGGCAAATCCATCTGCACAGCTGGATTTGATTTGAGTATTTCAAAAACGTGAAACTCTGTCACATGCTAAACACTTATATTAAAGTGAGATTTGATTCAACTATAGTTGGCCAAAAACTCTTCAATCTGATTTAGAGTACATGCTTATGCAGGTGAGTGTTTTGATGTAGTACACTAGTATCAAGGTATCACCTACAACCCGTATCATGTGTACCGTCTAAGGAGATATTATGGAGAGGCAGGTGCCACTTTGAGATCATCTGAGGCAGGAGGAATAGTGCCTATTGAAAAAAATGTGTGTGAAGCCACTAATCTATGTATCATCCTACATTGGAAAAAAGGTGCTATCTAGAACCTAAAATGGTTCTTCTGCTGTCCCCATAGGAGAACCATTTGAAGAACCCTTTTTGGTTCCAAGTACAATCCTTTTGGTTCCCGTTAGAACCCTTTTGGGTTCCATGAAGAACCATTTCCACAGAGGGTTCTACATGGAAACCAAAAGTATTCTACCTGAAACCAAAAACCGAAGAACCCCTTTGGAACCTGTGTAGTGACAACATTAGTGTAGTCTGCCATACAGTGACTATCATCTGCCTTCTAAAAAGCGTGCAGTACCATGATACAGCTAAATCTGAAAAGCATCAGTTATGCTCAGAGGCTGTATATATCCAAGGCCTTTCCAAACCGAGAAACTGGCCATAAAATCACAACCAAAGGCATAGTTTTTCCCAGAACATCTATAAAGTTCTAGTAAATAGTCTCACTGTTTCCTCTATTCACTGTTCATTCACTTTTGCAACGCTCTGATGCACGCAAGCACACACACACACACACACACACACACACACACACACACACACACACACACACACACACACACACACACACACACACACACACACACACACACACACACACACACACAGGGCTGTCTATTTTAAGGACAATAAAAGCTAGGTTTCAGTTTTCCCTTCCCCACTCAGACCACTCCCAGACAGTCCTAGCTACATTATTGCTTTTTAAATTGATATTTACTAAGAAGATATTTTTGTACATTTATTATAATTTTAATTGGTAACAATCCCAGTAAGGTACTTAATTTTAACCAGAAATGATTTGATATTGAGATAAAAATGTCTGCATTGGACCTTGAAATACAGATCAATCCAAACAGGAGAGAGAGAACACCTTTATTGCTGAAGGGGTCCAATCTCATCTTAGGGGTCCACACACACACATATGCACGCATGCACACACGCACACACACACACTCCCCCCTCTCTCTCTCTCTACTTTTCCCAGTTCCCCTTTTAATGTCAACCAAAACAACTTCGAAAATAGCCTTTTTTTCATTGCTATCTAATTAGTCTACAGCCGTGAACAGACTCAGTTGAACAGGCAACACATAGCAGCTTATAAAACATCCCTGTTGCACACAACAAAGCATCAACAGCTATTCCCTGCATGCAGACTAACTTAACAGTTACAATTGACTAATAACACGCTCATAAAATCAAAAAGAGATACTTAATTCACCCATAGGCCCTGGGCGGTTTGTGTGCTCATGTTTGATCTGATAAAGAGTTGGGAGAAGGGAGAGTCATCCAAACAGACCATAATAGTGACTGGCTGGTCTGGAGTCCTCTCATCTCCTAGTACCGCTAACTGCTAATAATGGCTAACCACAGACACATGCCCCCGAGGTACAGTTAATACGTAAACCAGCGCTGGGCTACACACTAGATTAAAGTGTTCTGAATTAAATGAAACAGCTCCACTGGAGCTCCTGTTGCCTGATGTGACCTACTAAAACAGTTACAACAGTGTGCTTCTCTCCTGGTACCAAGGAGAGCTACAGTGTGGCCAGGGGTTTGTCCCAGCCTTGCCCTTTACCACCTGATTGAACTAGTCAACAAATCATCAACACTTTCATTAAGCTGAATAGCATCAGGTGTGTGTGACTGGGCTGGAACAAAAGCTACCCACATCGGGCCGGCAGGGTAGCCAAGTGGTTAGAGTGTTGGACTAGTAACCGCAAGGTTGCAAGTTCAAACCCCCAAGCTGACAAGGTACAAATCTGTCATTCTGCCCCTGAACAGGCAGTTAACCCACTAGGCTCTCATTAAAAATAATAAGTTCTTAAACTGACTTGCCTAGTTAAATAAAAGTAAAATAAACTAAATAAAATTGTAGTCCTCCAGGACCCAGCATGGAGAACAACCTAGAGAGGTCTGTCTGTCTGTGTGATTTGAGTCTTTACTATCAACCATCATTCACAACTCCCTCCCTATTTCTCTCAAAAAGAAGTTCCATGCATTTTTAAAATTAAATATGACGCTGAGTATCAGCCCCCTGTCAAGCTGTCACCCTGTGAAGCCAGTGTACAGACATCATGATCCATGATGACAGGGCTAGAAGCTAAACTAGTGTACAGACATTATGGTCCATGGTGATAGGGCTAGAAGCTAAACTAGTGTAGAGACATTATGGTCCATGGTGACAGGGCTAGAAGCTAAGCTAGTGTACAGACCACAGGAGGTTGGTGGCACCTTAATTGGGGAGGACAGGCTTGTGGTAAAGGCTGGAGCGGAATCAGTGGAACTGTATCAAATACATCAAACACATGGTTTCCATGGTTTCCATGTGTTTGATCCCTTCCATTTGCTCCGTTCCAACCATTATTATAACCATTATTATATTATATTCTCCCCTCAGCAGCCTCCACTGGTACAGACATAATGCACCATGGTGACAGGGCTGGAAGCTAAGTCAGTGTGATGTGGTCCGAGTGACAGATGAGGCGGATGAAGCTCAAGGGTCTGAAGAGGAGCTGATTATCTCCCTCTCGTGCCAACAGTCACACCGATGCATTATGATGGGGGCCCATAGATAAGGGCTACATACTAGTCTCTAAGGGCCAAATGGTTGGAGATAAGGGTCTAATCCCCATCGTTAAAGGTCAAATACCTGTATCTGGTCAGTTGATGGATTTTATTCATTGTTCATGTTTTTAAAATAACAAAACTGTTCCATTTCCTGGTTTCATGCTTAACAGCGCTCTGAGCTATACAACTGACCTCCAGCGAGTATGTGTGTGTGAGTGCATATGCATGTTTTTGATTGGCGTGTGTTGGGTGTAGTTCATCCTCTGTCCATGCATGAGTGGGTGTGTGCCTGTGTGTTTGTGTGTATGTGTGTGCGTGCGTGGACTAACACCATGCTGTGTCTGTCAGTTAGACAGGCTCCTTAGGATACATGTAGGTCACAGGAAACGCTGGGAAACGCTCTGAGCTGCCACCCACACAACCCTCAACCAGCGACAAACTCTCTTTCTCTCTCACACACACACACACACACACACACACACACACACACACACACACACACACACACACACACACACACACACACACACACACACACACACACACACACACACACACACACACACACACACACACACACACACACACACACACACAGAGAGTCAGCTAACCGAAGATGGAGGTGAGAAAGGAGGGAGAGAGCTAGGAAAGGGGTAATGAGAGGAAAACAGTAGTAAAAGAGAGGAAGGGTTGAGTTTGGGAAACCCTGATAAAGTACACTGTAAAACATGCAACTAAGAAAAAAATCCATGTACTGTAGCTTAAAGATGGAATCCTTATGAGGGGAAACAGCGGGCTGTCTGCCCCAGCACCTTAGTTATTGTTTTTATTTTGTGGATGAAACGGAGTTGGCTGGACTTAACTTGGTAAATTGATGAGGTGACATGCAATTCTCCTCTAACGCAATGTTTTAGCATAATGTGAGTAATGTAAATAATGACGTTTGCAACACATATTTCGGGCATGATCACACAAGAGAATTTAGTTTGCTGAGACCCGCAACTTAAAATACTGTGTTGGCTTAAAATACATGTGCCTCATTAACATAATTCCCAGAGTGCCTTTCAGCCAGTTGTATTCAGAGGCTGAAATATGATGCATTACACGAGATATACCAAAAAAATACGTGAATTTGTTTTAACCATTAGTAAGATTGTTGTACCTGTTTATCTGGTCTGTGGTTAGTCAGGATATATACAGAACCAGTCAAAAGTTCGAACACACCTACTCATTCAAAGGTTTTTCTTTAATTTTACTATTTTCTACATTGTAGAATAATAGTGAAGACATCAAAACTATGAAATAACACATAGAATCATGTAGTATCCAAAGTGTTAAACAAATCAAAATATATTTTAGATTTTTCAAAGTAGCCACCCTTTGCCGTGATGACAGCTTTGCACACTCTTGGCATTCTCTCAACCAGCTTCATGAGGTAGTCACCTGGAATGCATTTCAATTATCAGGTGTGCCTTGTTAAAAATTAATTTGTGGAATTTATTTCCTTCTTAATGCGTTTGAGCTAATCAGTTGTGTTGTGACAAGGTAATGGTGGTATACATAAGACAGCCCTATTTGGTAAAATACCAAGTCCATATTATGGCAAGAACAGCTCAAATAAGCAAAGAGAAACAACAGTCCATCATTACTTTAAGACATGAAGGTCAGACAATCTGGAAAGTGCAGTCACAAAAACCATCAAGCGCTATGATGAAACTGGCACTCATGAGGACTGCCACAGGAAAGGAAGACCCAGAGTTACCTCTGCTGCAGAGGATAAGTTCATTAGAGTTACCAGCCTCAGAAATTGCAGTCCAATGAATTGCTTAACAGACTTCTTGATACTACCCATCCCGCATGCGGGAGCGTAATCATAGCCTCAAACTAATTAGCATAACGCAGCGGACATAAATCTTCCTAGAAAATGTTCCTATTCATGAAAATCACAAATGAAATATATTTAGACACAGCTTAGCCTTTTGTTAATCACACTGTCATCTCAGATTTTTAAAATATGCTTTACAGCCAACGCTAGACAAGCATTTGTGTAAGTTTATCATGGCATACTGCTATGGCTAGGCTCTGCTAGCATCAGGCAACATTTTCACGAAAATAAGAAAAGCAATCAAATTAGATAATTCACATTTGAAGAACTTCGGATGTTTTCACTCAGGAGACTCCCAGTTAGATAGCAAATGTTCCTTTTTTTCAAAAATATTATTTTTGTAGGCGAAATACCTCCGTTTGTTCTTCACGTTTGGCTGAGAAATCGACCGGAAAATGCAGTCACTACAACGCCAAACTTTTTTCCAAATTAGCTCCATAATATCGACAGAAACATGGCAAACGTTGTTTAGAATCAATCCTCAAGGTGTTTTTCACATATATATTCAATAATATATCCGTCGGGACAATTGGTTTCTCATAAGAAGCGATTGGAAAAATGGCTACTTGTGTACTTTACGCAAGATTTTCTGCCGGAGCCATCATATGACCTCTTGCTAAATGTGGTCCCTTACAGAGTTCAAGTAACAGACACATCTTAAAATCAACTGTTCAGAGGAGATTGCGTGAATCAGGCCTTCATGGTCGAATTGCTGCAAAGAAAGAAGTACTGAAGGACACCAATAAGAATAAGAGACTTGCTTTGGCCAAGACTCACGAGCATTGGACATTAGACCATTGGAAATCTGTCCTCTGGTCTGATGAGTCCAAATTTGAGATTTTTGGTTCCAACAGCCATGTCTTTGTGAGACGCAGAGTAGGTGAACCGATGATCTCCGCATCTGTGGTTCTCACTATGATGGATGAGCAATTGTGATGTGGTGGTGGTGCTTTGCTGGTGACACTGTCTCTGATTTATTTTGAATTCAAGGCACACTAAACCAGCATGGCTACAACAACATTCTGCCGCGATACGCCATCCCATCCGATTTGTGCTTAGTGGGACTATCATTTGTTTTTCAACTGGACAGTGAACCAAAACATACATCCAGGCTGTGTAAGGGCTATTTGACCAAGAAGGAGAGTGATGGAGTGTTGCATCAGATGACCTGGCCTCCACTATCACCCGACCTCAACCCAATTGAGATGGTTTGGGATGAGCTTGACCGCAGAGTGAAGGAAAAGTGCTCAGCATATGTGGGAACTCCTTCAAGACTTTTGGAAAAGCATTCCTCATGAAACTGGTTGAGAGTATGCCAAGAGTGTGCAAAGCTGTCATCAAGGCAATGGGTGGTTACTTTGAAGAATCTGAAATATAAAATATATTTTGATTTGTTTAAAACTTTTTTTGGTTACTACATGATTCCATATGCGTAATTTCATAGTTTCGATGTCTTCACTATGATTCTACAAAACATGTATTTAAGTTTTTTAATTCATTTTAGTCCATTAATTGGATCATGTCTGAATCTGGAAAGGAGTCAAAGGGGACTGACTCTATGTGCAAAATTGACATACTTGTCTGAAATTGTATTTTTTTAAACAGTCAATAACAAAATAATTTCCATAGTTGAGCAAACATCTACAGTATAGTTCATCCAACTTACTTGTATAGTTCAGCTGATGATATCCTTACATCCATAAGTAGTGACGACGTAATCAAAAGTTGAGTCAAGGCATCCAGCTGCAATACGCTTTCTAGTTTACTTTGCAAATGTGTTGAGACAACTCAGGAATGCATGTTAACAGAACTTTCTTGCCCTAAAGTTGAAAAAACTAGAAATTGTGTTGCAGCTAGTTACAATGATTTTTAAAGTTGACTCAACTTATTTGTATTTATTTTTACAGTGGCAGCCATTTCTGCTTCCTATCCTTTAATTGGGTGAAAGAGAGGGTAAGGGTAGGCATTTTGTCAGTAACCCTGAAGAAAAGGTTTTCACAGCAGGGCACTATATAGCCGATGGTTTAAAATATAAATTAACAGAGAGACTAATAGGTCAATAAAAAAAAGAAATCTGAGATGGATTGAGTTGTCCTGTGTGGTCTGAGTAGGTCACCAGGGGAGTGAGGCCTCCAGACCTTAGTTACTGAGTTCCGATAGCAGAATAAAAGACAGATGTCTTCCTACACTGAGGTGATGGATAACTGTGACGTCATTTGTATGTGACGCATACACATTGAATATAGAGAGGGGGTAGACAGCATACCTAATGTCCAGCACTTCCTAGAGGCACGCACGCACGCACGCACGTACGTACACACACACACACACACACACACACACACACACACACACACACACACACACACACACACACACACACACACACACACACACACACACACACACACACACACACACACACACACACACACACATACACACACACACACACACACACACACACACACACATACACACACACACACACAGAGAGAGAGTACACAGTGGCAGAATACCTGTGAATGACCCAAAATGAAGGAAAGCTTTGAATATGTACAGACTCAGTGAGCATAGCTTTGCTATTGAGAAAGGTCGCCATAGGCAGACCAGGCTCTCAAGGGAAGACAGGCCAGGTGCACACTGCCCACAAAATGAGGTGGAAACTGAGCTGCACTTACTAACATCCTGCCAAATGTGTGACCATTTTAGAGACACACATGTCCCTCAGATTACACAGACACACAAAGAATTTAAAAAAAATCTAATTTGGTAAACTCCCAGAAATAACACAGTGTGCAATCACAGAAGTACGATTTGTGACCTGTTGCCACAAGAAAAGGGCAACCAGTGAAGAACAAACACCACTGTAAATACAACCCGTATTTACATTTATTTATTTTTCCCTTTTTTACTTTAACTAGTTGCACATCGTTACAACTCTGTTTAGAGACATAATATGACATTTGTAATGTCTTTATTATTTTGGAACTTTTGTTAGTGTAATGTTTACTGTTAACCTTTTATTGTTCATTTCACTTTTGTTTATTCATTTCACTTGCTTTGGCAATGTAAACATATGTTTCCCATGCCAATAAAGCCCCTTGAATTGAACTGAATTGAATTGAGAGATTAGTTGTTAGACTGCCTCACCCTCCACAGCTGAGTATAATGAAAGGCTAGTAGAGCCACCATCCTCAGGATACACTATTAGGGAAAAAAGGGGTTTTCGGCTGTCCCCATAGGAAAAGCCTGTTTGAGTCCAGGTAGAATGCTTTTTGGTTGCAGGTAGAACCCTCGATGAAAAGGGTCCTACATGGAACCCAAAAACGTTATACCTGGAACCAAAAAGGGTTCTTCAAAGGCTTTTTTTCTAAGAGTGTAGCCTAGAGCTGCAGAGTCAATCTTCCCAGGCTAGGTTAGAAACACGGAACCATTAAAATGGCTTCATGCCTCCTCCAGCTCCACAGCTTAACACAACGCTGTTGGGAAAAACAACCGGTGACAAGCAGAGGAGGGCCAGCATTATAAATCTGTAACAGCTGGAGAGGAGGGATAAGAATGTAGATTTATCCCAGTTTATAAACCTCAACGTTAATCCTTACTCTTAATAACATACCCGTGATCTAATTTCTTTCTATAATAGAGGGATGTGAGTCTACTTGGCATCTGTACCTCATTAGCCTGATTTCCCCATTTTTGCACCCATTTCAGGGAGGCAGAATATAAAGAGAGCTTTCACTGTGGACTCCATGGAGTTGTGTGACTGTTATTATTGACAGTGTGTGTGTGTGTGTGTGTGTGTGTGTGTGTGTGTGTGTGTGTGTGTGTGTGTGTGTGTGTGTGTGTGTGTGTGTGTGTGTGTGTGTGTGTATGTATGTATGTGTGTGTGTGTGTGTGTGTGTGTGTGTGTGTGTGTGTGCGTGTGTGTATGTATGTATGTGTGTGTGTGTGTGTGTGTGTGTGTGTGTGTGTGTGTGTATGTATGTGTGCGTGTGAGTGTGAGGGGTGTTATTGAAGTGCAGTGTCCTTCCCCTATCACATGCTGGCATCCTAAGGGGTGGGTAGGTGGTGTGAGAAAGATATAAGATCAGGTAACATATCCCCTTGGGTTTCTGAATGAGGGTTCATCTTGATGTCTCTATCTCTATATATGTGTGTGCGTGATTCCACTGAAACTATTTGTTAGCCAGACCCATCACGCTTGCACAGCAACAAAATAAATTACAACTCATTCCCTCCAGGTCTACTGTGTCCACATGTCTGTGTGTTTCTGAGATTGAACCCCTTCAGCAACAAAGGTGTTCTCTCTCCTGTTAGGACGTATCTGTATTTAAGAACATGGAGAACTCAATATAATCTTCCCCACTCCCATTCACTCGCTTCGTCAAGTAAAAGGACAGCCCAGGGTATCGTGTGTGTGTCTGTGTAGGTCAGAGGGTTACCGAAGGATAGAAAGATAGAGTTGAGTGAGAAGCAACAGACAAGCCAGGGTGTGTTCATTCCTGTCTAAGCAGAATTCAATCAAAAGCACTGTTGTTAAGAAGTGGATTTCACTGTCGACAATGTGTCTTGTAAATTTCCCTGATGTTCATGGAGATCGCATTCATTAAGGCGCATTCATCAAGGCGCAAGTGTAAATTAGACTCCCCTCCCTCTCTCTTTCTCTCTCTGCCTACACTCTTAGAAAAAATTTGCTATCTAGAACTTAAAAGGGTTCTTCGGCTGTCCCCATAGGGGAATCCTATGACGAACCCTTTATGGTTCCAGGTAGAACCCTTTTGTGTTCCTTCGAGAACCCTTTCCACAGAGGGTTCTACATGGAACCCAAAAGTATTCTACCTGGAACCAAAATGGTTTTTCCTACGGGGACAGCAGAAGAACCCCTTTGGAACCCTTTTTTCTAAGAGTCTCTCTCTATATATATCTCAAACACACACACACACCCACCCACCCACACACCCACACACACACAGACACAGACGCACGCGCACACGCACACACATACACACACACACACACACACACACACCCACCCACACACACACACACACACACACACACACACACACACACACAGACGCACGCGCACGCGCACACGCACACGCATGCACACACACCCACACACCAACCCACACACACACACACCCACACACCCACACACACAGACACAGACACAGACGCACGCGCACGCGCACACGCATACACACACACACACACACACACACACACACACACACACACACACACACACACACACACACACACACACACACTAAAATGTTACTCTCAGGAATAAGAGTAATGTTGCCTGAGCCCCAACATCCCACAGATAAAGTACCATAGCAAATATTGGTCTCTTAAATAATATTCCCAGAACAATCCCTGATTATGGATGCGTGGTAGTGTAGGATCAGCACAAACGCAGTCGACACCTCATCTATTTCAAATACAATTTTAGTTGTCACATGCACCGAATACAACCATGAAATGCTTACTTATGAGCCCTTAACCAACAATGCAACGTTGTAAAAAAGAAGTACAAAATATTTGCTAAATAAACAGAAAAAACTATCAACAAAATAATGTACAGTAACAAAAACGAGTCTATATACAGTGGGGCAAAAAAGTATTTAGTCAGCCACCAATTGTGCAAGTTCTGCCACTTAAAAAGATGAGAGAGGCCTGTAATTTTCATCATAGGTACACTTCAACTGACAGACAAAATTAGGAAAAAAAATCCAGAAAATCACATTGTAGGATTTTTAATGAATTTATTTGCCCCACTGTTGAAGGAGTACCCGGTACCGAATCAATGTGCAGTGGTACGGGTTTATCGAGGTAATTGAGGTAATATATACATGCATGCATGAGTAAAGTGCTCTGCCTTCCTTTTCCTGTAGTCCACAGTCATCTTCTTTGTCTTGCTCACGTTGAGGGAGAGATTGTTGTCCTGGCACCACACTGTCAGGTCTCTGATCTCCTCCATATAGGCTGTCTCATTGTCGTCATTGATCAGGCCTACCATCGTTGAAGGTCAGCGTGGCGGATGTGTTGTTGACCACCCTCACCACCTGGGGCAGCCCGTCAGGAAGTCCAGGATCCAGTTGCAGAGGGAAGTGTTCAGTCCCAGGGTCCTTAGCTTAGCGATGAGCTTTGAGGGCACAATGGTGTTGATTGCTGAGCTGTAGTCAAAGAACAGCATTCACACATACAGTTGAAGTTGGAAGTTTACATACACCTTAGCCAAATACATTTAAACTCAGTTTTTCACAATTCATGACATTTTTAATCCTAGTAACAATTCCCTGTCTTTGGTCGGTTAGGAAACCACTTCATTTTAAGAATGTGAAATGTCAGAATAATAGTAGAGAGAATGATTTATTTCAGCTTTTATTTATTTTATCACATTCTCAGTGGGTCAGAAGGTTACATACACTCAATGAGTATTTGGTAGCATTGCCTTTAAATTGTTTAACTTGGTTCAAACATTTCGGGTAGCCTTCCACAAACTACCCACAATAAGTTGGGGGAATTTTGGCCCATTTCTCCTGACAGAGTCAGGTTTGCAGGCCTCCTTGTTAACACACGTTTTCAGTTCTGTCCACAAATGTTCTGTAGGATTGAGGTCAGGGCTTTGTGATGGCCACTCCAATACCTTGACTTTGTTGTCGTTAAGCCATTTTGCCACAACTTAAGAAGTATGCTTTGGGTCATTGTCCATTTAGAAGACCCATTTGCGACCAAGCTTTAACTTCCTGACTGATGTCTTGAGAAGTTGCTTCAATATATCTACATAATTTTCCTCACTCATGATGCCATCTATTTTGTGAAGTGCGCCAGTCCCTCCTGCAGCAAAGCACACCCACAACATGATGCTGTCACCCCCATGCTTCACGGTTGGGATGGTGCTCTTCGGCTTGCAAGCATCCCCATCTTTCCAACAAACATAACGATGGTCATTATGGCCAAACAGTTCTGTTTCTGTTTCATCAGACCAGAGGACATTTCTTCAAAAAGTACGATCTTTGTCCCCATGTGCAGTTGCAAACCGTAGTCTGGCTTTTTATGGCGGTTTTCTTCCTAGCTGAGCGGCCTTTCATGTTATGTCGATGTAGGACTTGTTTTACTGTGGATATAGATACTTTTGTACCTGTTTCCTCCAGCATCTTCACAATGTCCCTTGCTGTTGTTCTGGGATTGATTTGCACTATTCACACCAAAATACATTAATCTCTGGGAGAAAGCGTCTCCTTCCTGAGTGGTATGACGGCTGCGTGGTCCCATGGTATTTATACTTGCGTCTGTTGTTTGTACAGATGAATGTGGCACCTTCAGGCGTTTGGAAATTGCTCCCAAGGATGAACCAGACTTGTGGAGGTCCACAATTTTTTTTTCTGAGTTCTTGGCTGATTTCTTTTGATTTTCCCATGATGTCAAGCAAAGAGGCACTGAATTTGAAGGTAGGCCTTGAAATACATTCACAGGTACACCTCCAATTGACTCAAATTATGTCAATTAGCCTATCATAAGCTTCTAAAGCCATGACATACTTTTCTGGAATTTTCCAAGCTGATCAGTAACTTCTGATCCATTGGAATTGTGATACAGTGAATTGTAAGTGAAATAATCTGTTTGTAAACAATTGTTGGAAAAATGACTTTTTTTCATGCACAAAGTAGATCCTAACCGACTTGCCAAAACTATAGTTTGTTAACGAAAAATAGGTGGAGTGGTTGAAAAACGAGTATAAGTGTATGTAAGCTTCCGACTTCAACTGTATGTGTTCCTTTTGTCCAGGTAGGAAAGGACAGTTTGGAATGCAATAGAGATTGCGTCATCTGTGGATCTGCGGTATGTGAATTGGAGTGGGTCCAGGGTTTCTGGGACGATGGTGTTGACGTGAGCCAAGACCAGCCTTTCAAAGCATTTCATGGCTACAGATTGGAGTGCTACGGGGCGGTAGTCACTTAGGCAGGTTACCTTGGTGTTCTTGGGCACTGGGACTATTCTGGTCTGCTTGAAACATTTAGGTATTACAGACTGGGTCAGGGAGAGGGTGAAAATGATAGACACTTGCCATCTGGTCAGTGCATGCTCTGAGTACGCATCCTGGTAATCCATCTGGCCCTGTGGCATTGTGAATGGTTACCTGTTTAAGGGCTTACTCACATCAACTATGGAGAATGTGATCACACAATCGTTCGGAACAGCTGGTACTCTCATGCATGATTCCGTGTTGCTTGCCTCGAAGTGAACTTCAAAGGCTTTTAGCTCGTATGGTTAGCTTGCGTCATTTGTCAGCGTCGAGTAGAATGATTCACGTCTCTGTGTGTGGAGTAAAGGTGTTCTAGAGGTTTTCTTTCTCTAGTTGCACATGTGACATGCTGGTAGAAATTAGTTAAAACGGATTTCAGTTTTCCTGTATTAAACCTCTTAAAGATCTCTACAGATCGACGTCTCACCCTCGGGATGTTTGAGCTAATGTGCGCTAATGTGATTAGCATGACGTTGTAAGTAACAAGGACATTTCCCAGGACATAGACATATCTTTATGGGCAGAAAGCTTAACCTGTTGAGTGTAGGGGCAGTATTTTGATGTTTGGATGAAAAACGTACCCAGATGAAACTGCCTATTTCTCGGGCCCAGAATCTAGAATATGCATATAATTGTCCGATTAGGATAGAAAACTCTCTAAAGTTTCCAAAACTGTCAAAATGTTGTCTGTGAGTATAACAGAAATGATATTGCAGGCGAAAACCTAAGGAAAATCCAACAAGGAAGTGCCTAAAAGAAACGAATCTCCCTGTTCCATTGCATGCCTCCCCTCAATTTAAAGGGATATCAACCAGATTCCGTTCCCTATGGCTTCCACATGGTGTGAACAGTCTTTAGACATAGTTTCAGGCTTTTATTCTGAAAAATGAGCGTGAAGGATCACATCGTGTCAGTGGATGGCTGGGTGCCAGCAGAGTTTTGCATGCGCAACAGCTTGGAGAAGACATTTTCTCTCTCTCTCCTATTGAAAAAGCTACGGTCCGGTTGAAATATTATCGATTATTTATTGTAAAAACAACCTGAGGATTGATTATAAAAAACGTTTGACATGTTTCTATGAAATTTACGGATACTATTTGGAAATGTAGTCTGCCCGTCATGACCTGCACGAGCCTGTGTATTTCTGAACAAAACGCGCCAACCAAATGGAGGTTTTTGGAGATAAAAATCATCTTTATCGAACAAAAGGAACATTTATTGTGTAACTGGGTGTCTCGTGAGTGCAAACATCCGAAGATCAACAAAGGTGAGCGATTCATTTCATTGCTTTTCTGACTTTCGTGACCAATCTACTTTGCTGCTAGCTGTTTGTAATGTTTTGTCTGTTAAGAGAGATGTCCTAACGTAAACACTTGGATAGCTTTTGCTGTGAAGCTTTTTTTTATTATCTGACACGCCAGGTTGATTAACAACAAGCTAAGCTGTGTTTTGCTATATTGCACCTGTGATTTCGTGAAAATTAAATATTTTTTGTAATTTAATTTGAATTTGGCGCTCTGCAATTCAGCGAATGTTGACGAAAATGATCCCGCTAATGGGATGGGTGCGCCAAGAAGTTAAATTCTTGTTAATCTATCTGCACTGTCCAATTTACAGTTGCTATTACAGTGAAAACATGCTATTGTTTGAGAAGAGTGCACAGTTATGTACTTTAAAATGTACACTCCCGTTCAAAAGTTTGGGTTCACTTGGAAATGTCCTTGTTTTTGAAAGAAAGGCAATTTTTTTGACCATTTAAATAACATCAAATCGATCATTGTAGTCATTGTTAATGTTAATGCAAGAGAAAGGCCATTATCTGACTTAGGACTCTAGAATTTGGCCACTAGATGGCTGAAACTTAACACAATGTGGAAAAAGTGAAGGGGTCTGACTACTTTCCGAAGGCACTGTATATGGACTCTGCATAAGTGTTATTCATCAAGGTCAAAAAGCCAGATGTCTGTTGAGAATGCGTCGACGAGTGGAAAATCCACCTTTACCCTCTGTTCAAATGGCGAACGTGCCAACACTGCATAATAAACTGGATGAGCTCTGTTCAAGACTATCCTATCAATGGGACATGAACAACTGTAATATCTGATTTTTTTACAGAGTCATTGTTAAACAAGGACATTGATAATACACAGTTAGCTGTATTTTCTGTGCATTGGCAAAACAGAACGGCAGCCTCTGATAAGATCCGCTGATGCGTGGTCTGTAATATTAAGGAAGTCTCAAGGTTTTGCTCTCCTGAGTTAGTGTACCTCAAGCTGTAGACCACGCTATTTACCAAGATTATTTTTATTTTTATTCTATGTAGCTGTCTATTTGCCACCACAAACCGATGCTGGCACTAAGACCGCACTCAATGAGCTGTATAAGGCCATAAGCAAACAAGAATATGCTCATCCAGAGGCTGCTAGTGGCCGGGGACTTTAACTTAAGGATCAATTTTTGCCTAAAATGACATACCCAAATCTTATAGGCCTGTAGCTCAGGAGCTGAAGCAAGAATATGCATATTCTTGACACCATTTTAAAGGAAACACATTGAAGTTTGGAAATGTGAAATTATTGTAGGAGAATAAAACACATTCGATCTGGTAAAATATAATACATTTCTGTTCAAAATGTTGTATCAAGTCTGCCCAAATATGCCTAATTGTTCAGTATATACACTACTGTTCAAAAGTTTGGGGTCACTTAGAAATGTCCTTGTTTTTGGAAGAAAAGTACATATTTTGTCCATTAAAATAACATCAAATAGATCAGAAATACAGTTTAGACACTGTTAATGTTGCAAATGACTATTGTAGCTGGAAACGACTGATTTTTAATGGAAAATCTACATAGGTGTAAAGATGCCCATTATCAGCAACCATCACTCCTGTGTTCCAAGGGCACATTGTGTTAGCTAATCCAAGTTTATCATTTTAAAAGGCTAATTGATAATTAGAAAACCCTTTAGCAAATATGTTGGCTGAGCTGAAAACTGTTGTTCTGATTAAAGAAGCAATAAAACTGGCCTTCTTTAGACTAGTTGAGTATCTGGAGCATCAGCATTTGTGGGTTCGATTACAGGCTCCGAATGCCAGAAACAAAGAACTTTCTTTTGAAACTCGTCAGTCTATTATTTTTCTGAGAAACAAAGGTTATTCCATGCGAAAAATTGCCAAGAAACTGAAGATCTCGTACAATGCTGTGTACTACTCCCTTTACAGAACAGTGCAAACTGGCTCTAACCAGAATAGAAAGAGGAGTGGGAGGCCCCGGTGCACAACTAAGCAAGAGGACAAGTACATTAGAGTGTCTAGTTTGAGAAACAGATGCCTCAGAAGTCCTCAACTGGCAGCTTCATTAAATAGTACCTGCAAAACACCAGTCTCAACAGTGAAGAAACGACTCCAGGATGCTGGCCTAAAATGGATTAAAAAAATAATAAATCCTCAGCAATCTACACACAATATCCTATAATGACAAGGTGAAAACAGGTATTAGAAAGTTTAGCAAATGTATTTAAAAAAAAACAGGAATACCTTATTAACATAACTATTCAGACCCTTTGATATGAGACTCGAAATTGAGCTCAGGTGCATCCTTTTTCTATTGATCATCCTTGGAGGCCACCTGTGGTAAATTAAATTGATTGGACATGATTTGGAAAGGCACACACCTGTCTATATAAGGTCCCACAGTTGACAGTGCATGGCAGAGCAAAAACTAAGCCACGAGGTCAAAGGAATTGTCCATAGAGTGCCAAGACAGGACTGTGTCGATGTACAGATCTGGGGAAGGGTACCAAAACATTTCTGCAGCATTGAAGGTCCCCAAGAACACAGTGGCCTCCATCATTCTTAAATGGAAGAACCACCAAGTGGTGGTTGGAACCACCAAGTCTCTTCCTAGAGCTCTGACAGAGGTCTAGAGTTCCTCTGTGAAGATGGGAGAACCTTCCAGAAGGACAAACATCTCTGCAGCACTCCAAAAATCAGGCCTTTATTGTAGCGTGCCAAAACGGAAGCCACTCCTCAGTAAAAGGCACATGACAGCCCACTTGGAGTATGCCAAAAGGCAACTAAAGACTGTCAGACTATGAGAAACAGGATTCTCTGGTCTGCTGAACCCAAGATTGAACTCTTTGGTCTGAATGCCAAGCGTCACGTCTGAAGGAATCTTGGCACCATTCCTACGGTGAAGCATGGTGGTGGCAGCATCATGCTGTGGGGATGTTTTTCAGCGGTAGGGACTGGGAGACTAGTCAGGATCGAGGCAAAGATAAACGGAGCAAAGTACAGAGTGATCCTTGATGAAAACCTGCTCCAGAGTGCTCAGGACCTCAGACTGGAGCGACGGTTCACCTTGCAACAGGACAACGACCCTAAGCACACAGACGAGACAACACAGGAGTGGCTTCGGGACAAGTCTCTGAATGTCTGGGGTGGCCCAGACAGAGCCATGAGACATGAACATCTCTGAAGAGAACTGAAAATAGCTCTGCAGCAACGCTCCCCATCCACCCTGACAGAGCTTGAGAGGATCTGCAGAGAAGAATGGGAGAAACTCCCCAAATACAGGTGTGCCAAGCTTGTAGCATCATACCCAACATGACTCTATGCTCTAATTGCAACCAAAGGTGCGTCAACAAAGTACTGAGTAAAGGGTCTGAATACTTATGTAAATGTAATATTTAATTTTTATTTACATTTTTTTTTTTTTTGCAAAAATGTCTAAAAACCTGTTTCTGCTTTGTCATTATGGGGTATTGTGTGTAGAATGATGAGGGGCGGGAAAACGATTTAATCCATTTTAGAATAAGGCTGTAACATAACAATATTAAATGACGTGGAATAGACATTGATTTGACGTCTGTCCCAAGTGGGAAGCCCCCTTGGAAGTTGTAAAAAGGAGAAATATGCCAATAGGAAGCAATTCTAGGAAGGTAAAAAAATAAAATAATGGATAGAGATCCTGTTGGCAACATCTTGACAAATTGAAAACTTTTTTCTCTCCCTTTTTCCCTGTGATAAAATGGATTTCAAATGAGTGAATTTGAATAAATGTAAACCTGTTCTACTGGTGGCATGGAAGCATTTTGGGTCAATTTCATTTCAGTTTTTCTGTTTTATTAAAAAAGTTTGGAGACTTTTCCTCCCTTCCCTGACAGCTAAAACATCCCATGCAAAGAAAAGGTATTTAGGGATGTCAGGGGTGTGACCAATCATGATGGCCATGACTTTAAAGCTATGCTTCTAATTGAGGGCTGAGTAATTGATTTTGTGACTTATTAGTTGTTCAGTTGAATTAGTTTGGATGTCCTTTCTGAACCTGCTGTTTTCACTCTGATGTGGTCGCACAGGGGATGTACGATAAACTGGATGTTCTGTTATCATAGAAAAATGACAGACTGACTTTGGATACATTGGTTTTGTATGTGAAGTACAATCTCCATTAACGTTTTTTAGGACAAGGAGTTTTTACACACACCTTTACTCTCTACCCCCAACCTCAACAAACACACTCACACAGAGTTAAGACCGTGCACTAAAATTAGATCAAGGCTGCTGATTGAATCGGTTGGCTGCTATTTCTGTCCTAGTCAATGATCCTGTACTCATACACACCCTCAGGTCAACGGCACCTCAGGGACACCGTGACCCAGAGGGACACACCCACACGGACACACACTCTGACCCCCAAAAGACCCTGAACAGGTTCACTGGGCA
The DNA here is from genome assembly GCF_057628025.1 of Oncorhynchus mykiss. Lineage (NCBI taxonomy): Eukaryota > Metazoa > Chordata > Actinopteri > Salmoniformes > Salmonidae > Oncorhynchus > Oncorhynchus mykiss. The sequence continues at coordinate 72,127,531 of NC_143025.1, read as the reverse complement.
GGATTTCTAAGGCTGGGCAGGATTTCTAAGACGGGGACAAATGATCAGCAATATGTTTCCCCAGGACCAGTAAAGCCTCAAGTACTGAATTGTCTGGAAAATAGTTATTCATTTTCTGCAGGAAGACTATGGCTATTTGAAGACAACATGTTGATGAACAACCTTTAACATTTGATGTTGTTGGTTTAGTTGGTAAACAGCTCAATACAAAATCCAGGGTAATAATGTAGGATAAAACTGTGGGAGGTTTGCTCGCATAAATCATTAAAGAATGTAATAGTGCACCGTATGGAAAAACAAATACAACTCATAAAAACACAAATCCCATGAGACTGGCACAGGCAGCACAAATAAACACACCTCCCCATCTTAAAGTGAACACACCTCCCCATTTTACAATAATCTCTCGTGGACAGATTCTCGGAGGCATGTAGAATTATGTGATTACGAGCAGAAATAGTTCCTGTTTTAGGGTTTTCGGCTTTGATTATTTGGACAAATCAGGATTGGGCAAAGATGGTGCTTAAACTGGTGTGTGATTTTCAAGTCCTTGTGAGGATGATAAACGGTGTCCACTAGATACCACAGCCACAAAGTAAAAATGGCCTATATCATAAGAATCCAGGAAAACAATAATTGTACTTTTGGGAAAGTAAGATTAGGGGTACAGTAAGGCTGTGTATATAGGAATAAATGCTATAGCTCCCATCCAGCAGACAGAAGTGCTGAATAAATGTTTTATGAACACAGCATTCCCGTTTTCTCTCTCTACCGCTGACTAAGTGTTGCAGATGTTCTTCTCCCGGCTTTCCACTGGAATTGATTTATTATCCATACAGGGTCATTCATTTATCTTTCTCTGGGACCGACTGTCTTCCCTTGTCTTCTCTGTATGATTACGGAGGAGAGATAAGACATGGTCGTAAGCGATAGAGAGAGAGAAAGAGAGGGAGAAAGAGCAATGGGGAGAGAGAGAGGGAGAGGGGAGAGAGAGAGAGAGAGAGAGAGAGAGAGAGAGAGAGAGAGAGACTAACACAGGGCAAATGGGGGGAGAGAGAGAGAGAGAGAGAGAGAGAGAGAGAGAGAGAGCGAGACTAACAGGGCAAATGGGGTGAGAGAGAGGGGGGGAGAGAGAGAGAGAGAGACTAACACAGGGCAAATGGGGTGAGAGAGAGAGGGGGAGAGAGAGAGAGAGAGAGAGAGAGAGAGAGAGAGAGAGAGAAACTAACACAGGGCAAATGGGGTGAGAGAGAGAGAGAGAGAGAGAGAGATAGACTAACACAGGGCAAATGGGGTGAGTTCTTTACTACACTCTTAGAAAAAGTGTTCCAAAGTTCCAGGGTTCTACCTGGAACCAAAAGGGTTCTTCAAAGGGTTCTCCTATGGGGACAGCTAAATAACCTTTTTAGGTTCTAAATAGCACCTTTTCTTTCTGAGTGTACTGACAATCAACAGGAGCCAACTAGGACCAAGTACTCTCACTCTCTGTCACAAAACATGGGGCCAAGCTGGGCCAAGTGTTACAGTGGACTGTTTATCACAAAGAACACAGAGAGGGATGACAGGCAAGGCAAAATAGAAGGAAGTGATGCAGTCCAGTAATATACTACTGACACGTGTAATACGACCAAACAGGGTCGCTTATCTCTTACACTCTGGCTCAAAGAATAAGGCCAACTAGCGCATTGTCAAACAAGTATCTCACTTTCTGACTACAAATAGGTCTATCTAGACATCTAATTTCTAACTGGAAGAATGGGCAAACACAGAGCCTAGCGCGTTAGCTCAATCTTTATCACAAACATGTTTAGAACAGGGTCAAGTGGCTTTCTTTCTCTCCTTCAGGGCTAAAAGGGCCTTGTAGCTCACTGTTTGTTTGCTGCCAACTTAGAACACGTAGAAGAGATTTCCAGTCAGTGGGATCAACTAATAATAAAATAACGAATAAAGAATGAGTCAACAACAAAGTACAGGCCTAAACAGGGCAGTAGCTTGCTGTCATATGATCACACAGAAAATTGTGTGTGTGTGTGTGTGTGTGTGTGTGTTGATGCTAACTTGGCTCTGTCACGCAGAGAAAAGTAAACAGTATGAGCATCGGAGACGAGACAGGTGCCCTGGCAAGTGTGGCACAGCATGGGACGACAGTGACACAGTGAAGAAACTGTGTCACTGAAAGATAGGATCTCTGCCTGCTCGCTAATTAACCCTGTCTACTCACGCACAACACGCAGGCACGCATACACACTTCCATCTGTTTCAAACTAGCCATTCCAAATCAATTCTCCAGTTTTAGTTTTGTTTGGTTTTATTTACTCCCTGCTCTCTGTGTGTTCCACACTGAAGACAGGGATAGTTATTGATTTGAAACAGTGGCAGATAGTGCAGATGTTTCACTGTTCCTGAGGGACTCCTGTGGAGCCAAACCAACTGTTCTGGTCAGATGGCCCACAACACATTTAATCTAACTCACACACACACACACACACACACACACACACACACACACACACACACACACACACACACACACACACACACACACACACACACACACACACACACACACACACACACACACACACACACACACACACACACACACACACACAGACGGGCTGGTAAAACAATAAGTAAAGTCTGCATATACTACCATGTCAGGCTCTGACTCCTAACCTTAGATAAGCATGCACAGCGTTCATGTAAATTATTGGTAGAGACATTAAATTCCACATACAGTACCAGTCAAAAGTTTTAACATATCAACTCATTCAAGGGATTTTCTTTATTTTTTACTATTTTCTACATTGTAGAATAATAGTGAAGACATCAAAACTATAAAATAACATATGGAATCATGCACTAACCAAAAAGTGTTAAACAAATCAAAACACGCGCTTGGCATTCTCTCAATCAGCTTCACCTGGAATGCTTTTCAAACAGTCTTGAAGGAGTTCCCACATGTGCTGAGCACTTGTTGGCTGCTTTTCCTTCACTTTGCAGTCTAACTTATCCCAAACTATCTCAATTGGGTTGAGGTCAGGGGATTGTGGAGGCCAGGTAATCTGATGCAGCACTCCTTACACAGCCTGGATGTGTGTTGGATCATTGTTCTGTTGAAAAACAATGATAGCCCCACTAAGCGCAAACCAGATGGGGAATGGAATGTTGCTGCAGAATGCTGTGTTAGCCATGCTGGTTAATTGTGCCTTGAATTCTAAATAAATCACCGACCTTGTCATCAGCAAAGCAGCCCCACACCTCTTCCTCCATGCTTCACAGTAGGAACCACACATGCATAGGAACCACACAGGAACCTCACAAAGATACAGCTGTGACAGATTTCCACTGGTCTAATGTCCATTGCTTGTGTTTCTTGGCCCAAGCAAGTCTCTTCTTATTATTAGTATCCTTTAGTGGTGGTTTCTTTGCAGAAATTAGACCATGAAGGCCTGATTCACACAGTCTCCTCTGAACAGTTGATGTTGAGATGTGTCTGTTACTTGAACTCTGTGAAGCATTTATCTTCTGAGGCTGGTAACTCTAATGAACTTATCCTCTGTAGCAGAGGTAACTCTGGGTCTTCCTTTCCTGTGGCGGTCCTCATGAGAGCCAGTTTCATCATAGCACTTGATGGTTTTTGCGATAGCACTTGAAGAAACTTTTAAAGTTCTTGAAATGTTCCAGATTGACTGACCTCCATGTCTTAAAGGATTGATGGACTAACATTTCTCTTTGCTTATTCGAGCTGTTCTTGCCATAATATGGACTTGGTATTTTACCAAATAGGGCTACCTTCTGTATACCTTATCAAAACACAACTGATTGGCTAAAACGCATAAAGAAGGAAATAAATTCCACAAATTAACCTTTAACAAGGAACACCTGTTATTTGAAATGCATTCCAAGTGGCTACCTAACGAAGCTGGTTGAGAGAATGCCAAGAGTGTGCAAAGCTGTCATCAAGGCAAAGGGTGGCTACTTTGATGAATCTGAAGTAATAATTACATTTTGATTCATTGAAAACATTTTTGATTACTACATGATTCCATATGTATTATTTCATATTTTTGCTGTCTTCACTATTATTTTACAATTTGGCAAATCGTAAAAACAAATAAAAACCCTTGAATGAGTAGGTGTGTCCGAACTTTTGACTGTATTTGATTGTACTGTATGTATCTCAAGTTAGCTTAGTCTGAAACAGATTTTGATACTGCACTGGCATACAAAATGAGAGTAAGCAAATGAGAGTAAGCACTAAATTACACAGCAAAGATGTGAGGAGTTTGTATGACAGGTGTTTGATAGAGTTGTGTGTGTGTGTGAGCGTGCGTGCGTGCGTGCGCGTGTGTGTGTGCGTGCAGTGCTGAGGCAGGAGCTCACCAGAGCTGAGTACCGGCACCTAAAATGTTATACTGTTTGAGCTCCTGTTCCTCTTATAGAATATAAGCTCATAAGTATTGTTGAGCTCCTGCACCTAAATATAAACAGTACCAGCACCCAAAATGAGTACCGGGAACCTATTTCAGTCCCAGTCAAGCTCTGTGTGTGTGTGTGTCTTTGCACTAACCTGACTCAGGTCGTGTCTCCATGTCATCTGCCAGCTGAAGACGGACTCCAGAACACTTTGGGAAAAGAGAGAGCATCACTTTCGACACTTATAGTTACCTATTTGACAGTCATACTCAGTGGCCTACTTTGGAATTTACAACACAATCTCAAATTCAATTCAAATGTAACACTTCAATGAGTAAAAAGTCTGAGCAGTAGCATTTTCACGGGGCCCCCCGCAAGGTGACAGCGGGGACTGCGAGGCACTGGTGGGACGCCTTGAATGAAGAGTGAACTGTGCTGCCTGCATGCCAGCAGAGGACCTGCTAAATCCCCCCTTTTGACAAACCCCTTCCTCTGCTCCAACAGAGTTCCTCTGTGGAAATGGGAGAAACTTCCCGAAGGACAACCATCTCTGCAGCACTCTACCAATCAGGCCTTTATGGTAGAGTGGCCAGACAGAATACGCTCCTCATTAAAAGGCACATGACAGCCCGCTTGAAGTTTGCCAAAAGGCACATAAAGACTCTCAGACTATGAGAAACAAGATTCTCTGGTCTGATAAAACCAAGATCGAACTCTTTTAGCCTGAATGCCAAGCGTCATGTCTGGCGGAAGCCTGTCACCATCCCTACGGTGAAGCATGGTGGTGGCAGCATCATGCTGTGGTGAGGTTTTTCAGCAGCAAGGACTGGGAGACTAATCAGGATTGAGGCAAAGATGAATGGAGCAAAGTATAGAGAGATCCTTGATGAAAACCTGCTCCAGAGTGCTCAGGACCTCAGGACTGGAGTGAAGGTTCACTTTCCAACAGGACAACAACCCTAAACACACTGCCAAGATAATGCAGGAGTGCCTTTGGGACAAGTCTCTGAACGTCCTTGAGTGGCCCAGCCAGAGCCCGGACTTGAACCCGATAAAATATATCTGGAGAGACCTGAAAATAGCTGTGCAGCGACCTGACAGAGCTTGAGAGGATCTGCAGAGACAAATGGAAGAAACTCCCCAAATACAGGTGTGCCAAGCTGCTTGTAGAGTTTTCTTGGGTATGATGCTATGTTGTAATCGCTGCCAAAGGTGCTTCAACAAAGTACTGACTAAAGGGTCTGAATACTTATGTAAATGTTATATTTCCGTTTTTATATTTTTATTACATTTGCAAAAAATTCTAAAAACCTCTTTTTGCTTTGTCATTAGAAGGTATTGATGAATAGATTCATGAGAAGTATGTGGAATAAGTCAAGGGGTCTGAACTTTTCGAAGGCACTGTATATACAGTATCAGTCAAAAGTGCAACTTTGCAAGAGTTTGTCTTCATTTTTACTATTTTCTACATTGTAGAATAATAGTGAAGACATCAAAACTATGAAATAACACATATGGAATCATGTAGTAACTAAAAAAGTGTTAAACAAATCAAAATATATTTTCTATTTCAGATTCTTCAAAGTAGCCACCCTTTGCCTTGATGACAACTTTCACACTCTTGTCATTCTCTCAACCAGCTTCATGAGGGTGTCACTTGGAATGTATTTCAATTAACAGGGCTGCCTTGTTAAAAGTTAATTTGTGGATTATCTTTCCTTCTTAATGCGTTTGAGCCAATCAGTTGTGATGTGACAAGGCAGGATTAGTATACAGAAGATAACCCTGTTTGGTAAAAGACCAAGTCCATATTATGGCAAGAACAGCTCAAATAAGCAAAGAGAAACAACAGTCCGTCATTAATTTAAGACGTGAAGGTCAGTCAATTCAGAAAACCCGTGACGGGTAAAGGAAGACCCAGAGTTACCTCTGCTGCAGAGGATAAGTTCATTAGTTACCAGCCTCAAAAATTGCAGCCCAGATAAATGCTTCACAGAGTCCAAGTAACAGACACATCTCAACATCAGCTGTTCAGAGGAGACCTGTTCAGGCCTGGTCGAATTGCTGCAAAAAAACACAACTAAAGGATATTTGGGAACTCCTTCAAGACTGTTGGAAAATCAAACTGCCCTCCAGGACACCTACAGCACCCAATGTCACAGGAAGGCCAAAAATATCTTAAAGTACAACAACTACCCGAGCCACTACTTCTTCACCCCGCTATCATCCAGAAGACGAGGTCAGTATAGGTGCATCAAAGCTGGGACCTATAGACTGAAAAACAGCTTCTATCTCAAGTTCACCAGACTGTTAAATAGTCAACAGTAACACCTTAGAGGCTGCTGCTCTATATACATAGACTTTAAGTCACTGGCCACTATAACAATGGAACATTAATAATGTTTACATATTTTACATTACTCATCTCAAATGTATATACTGTATTATATTCTATTCTACTGCATTGTAATCTATGCCACTCTGACATTGCTCGTCCAAATATGTTTACATTCTTAATTCCATTCCTTTACTTTAGATTTGTGTGTATTGTGTGTATTGTTGTGAAATTGTTTGATATTGTTTGAAATTGTTAGATATTATTGCACAAGCACAAGCATTTCACTACACCCACAATAACATCTGCTAAACACGTGTATGTGACCAATCCAATTTGATTTTTATTATTATTCTTTTAATGCTTGTTTATTTTTCTTTTCAAGGGGTTTGAGATTCTTTCTGTAATGAAAAGAGCTATAGAAGCTGAACACATTATTATTATTATGATGAGGTTGAGGAAGAAATTTGAGTTTCAAAACTTATGTCCTGTCATAAAAAATACAAAAATACGGCATATGACCTGTACATACTGTTTGCCATCTGGGAGGCCCGCTCTCCGAGGGGACTCCAAAGCTTGTCGGCCCTCCCGCCTTACATTCACGGAAATGTAATGGAAAACATGAATGTAACGTTTCACCTGTCAGAGTAGAACCCGTAGCGTAAAATATCACTGGTCACATCTTCCAAGAACTGTAGATATTTCCCCTCCTCTTCCTCCTCATCCCCCTCTTTCTCCTCTCCCTCCCTAGGGAATATGAATAGAATTCCACACAATCAATACAGTGGATTGGAAATCTGTACATTTTCAGTATTCATGTACATTGATATCAGCTTAATGTAACGGGATACAACTCAGTGTCTTCTACTGTCTATCAGGTGTCTTAACTTCAATACTTCAATACTCAATACCTCTTTCTGCTATGGGCATTAGCAGCTCTTCCATGCATGTCTGGGCTACATACACTATTACATTACATAACTGTGTAAATGATTCATTAATGACATAGTAATTACTTATTATCTAACCTGCCAGCTTGATCGGCTCCTGTGTTTGTCGCACTGTATTTCATAGACCACTGTGCAGGATACTAGAAAGGGTAGAAGGGCATTAATGATGATGGTGCTATGCCGGTATGCCACAATGCTATGTCTGGATCATTGACCTTATATCAACATGGGGTCAATCAAGCTCATAAGGTGGTGTGTGTGGTTATGTAACGTAACATATTACGCAACGGTAACATAAAACACAGGTGCTTCCTTGTTGACCTGACCTTGTGACCATGGCAACTACCCCCAGAGGTATTCTCTGATGAAGTGGGATGCGTCTTCCTGTCAAGAGGGAGAGGAGGAAATAGACAGATGGAAAACAGATGGAGATAATGAAGATGACGGGGGGGGGGGGCTAATCATCATTGTCAGGAGAGTCAGGACACGATGCCTGCACAGGAATAGTGATGAGCCATTGAGAAAACCAACAGGTACCAACAAGTTCCGTCTGTTTACGTGTTTATGATTGAAAGGGAGTGTGTGCTTCCTTAATCCCTCACATTTAAAAAAAATCCTCTGGGTCTGTGTGAAGGAGTGGCCTTCACTAAAGACATTTCAACGCGTAATTATTCCAAGTATTTTTTAGAGCAAGATATGTTTGTGTATGTCCTTATTTCATTGTCATTTATCAAACAATCCATTTACTAAATATTTTCCATCGTTTTCAACCAATTGCGATCAGGTGTTCATTGTTAAGTTTCTTGTTTTCTATTGGTCCATCAAATGGAAGTGGTTCATTGACACAGGTGTTTCCGTACAGTAATTGGGTCACCTGCCATCTTAAAGAAGTTTTGCCAGATTGTTTGTCAGTGGAATGTCTTTTAACTACGGTGAGCCATGTCTGTGTTAGGTGCCAGTTTCATGTGGTTTTTAACTTGCTCTGCTACTGCAGTTCTAAATAAAGTACTTTGAACTGTTTTTATTCTCAGTCCTTTTTATTCATTTGAAGTGTTTAGCAGCTAGCTCTCTCTGTCTGCTAAGCATGAAGCTTATTACCCACTGCATGTAGATGATGGGCCTAATAACGACAACACGCTGCAAGCATTCTGGACTGGCATTTGCATTATGATAATAATTGTGCATGCATTTGTCTTTATTTCTCTTTCTCCCTCTTTTTTTCCTCTCGCTCTTCCTTTTCCCTCTGTAATTAATGCATTCTACTGCCTCTAACTATTAGGATTACGGAACAATGTGTTTTTATTAGATATATTTTAACACTGCTGCTAGCGTTCAATACCTCTATAATTCAATGGACTCAGAGGTGTAAGGCATATGCTTGTTCTCTTTTATAATCATGGCTTATGTACATTTATATTTTACAGCAGCAATGGTCTCCTAAAAGCAGTTAGCATCACCTCTCAGTCTGTCCCTTCTTCTGGCCTGTCGGTGGGGTGTAGTAGCGATACTGAGACAGGAAGGAGTCATGCTGGTTCCTGTGGGTCCTGGGGGTGAAAGGTTGCTGGCCGACCCTGTGGAACACCCCTGGGTGTCTGTCCAGGACGTCCCCGCTGTAGGTCCTTTGAGCTGGGCTCTGGTAGGGCCCCTGGGCCTGTTGATGGTCCCTAGAGGTGAGGTAGCCAGGCTGGGGTGCCTACAGGGAGAAGAGGAGCGTCACTTTGTCTTGGAATAACTCATTCCTGAAATGTTTAATGTTATTTCATTACTGTATGTCATACCACTCTTTTTATATGGGGAAGGTCAGGGTGAAGTAGTTCCAGTCAGACAGGTTCTCATGGGTTTGTCTGGTCTGAGACATTTGTCAATTATGATGGTTTCATTCTATAGTAGGCTATAAATGAAATGATGTATACTGTACAGTAACACTTTAAAGGACACACCAAGGGTGGCCCGAGGGTGAGCTTTGAAGTGAACTAAAGTCGTTCTGTATAATCCTCACTATGGGGGTGGCAGCTTCCTCATCTATGTGGCCTGATACACAGGCAGAAAGATACTCACTCATTCTCTCTCTCTCACACACACACACACACACACACACACACACACACACACACACACACACACACACACACACACACACACACACACACACACTCACTCAGCAGAAGGTTTGTAGCGTGGAGCTATCTATGGAAATCGATGCACGATAACCACAACCGTGCTCAATCAACGTGTTCAGCGTGGTCACCTATGATACCGTCAAACACTCGCTTGCATGGTTGAACGGTCACTGTCATCTGGTCAGCTCTGTTCGCACGGAACGCTGTATGGTCATTACATAGCACACTCAATTTGTCATGCTGAGTGTAAAGATGGCTACTAAGGTTGGATTCCAGTGTGATGGTAACAACATTTTCTGAGCCTTTCTGACCCTAGAATGTCTGAAAGGACTAGTATGGCTGGCTACAAGTCATTGTTGTAAATGAGAATGTGTTCTCAACCGATATATAAAAATGAATTTCATTCAGGGAGGAAAATGATGGCAAGTATTCTCTCAGATCTGCAAGGGCGTAAGGACATCAAGGAAAGCAAGTTATCAGAACAGAATCAAGCCGACTCTCACAGTTGAGTCACTAAATCCCTTCAATCTAGTGGATGAGCTAACAGTCCCACAGGAAGACATAGAGAGAGAGAGGGATAGATGGATTGAGGGTGAGTAAGTGTGAGAGAGAAAGACCAGACCACTGCACAATCACAGCATTATCAAACTATAAAGTGATCATATTTGATTCAACACAGCTAACAGTGGAACTTCTTGATATGGTCTCTAAAAGACTAATAAAAAAGAAAGCGGATTGTTAGTCAGAACGAATAACAAGGATGACACCAGGAGAGAGGAGGGGAGAACTGCATCTCTTTTCCGTCTTTAATTTTAATTTCAACCTGCAACATTGAGCACTTCCCCTTCCATTCTGCATCGTCTGCATGGGACTTCAAGACGCTACCGTACTATAGGGAGATGATTGTGCAGGACACGTAATGATGCTGTTGCATGTTTTAATGTTGACCTCAGCGTACTGATGTGTGCTCAGGGACTTGGAAAGGGTTTGTGTGTGTGTGTGCGTGCGTGCGGGGACTTCGGGTTAAGAATAGTCAGCATATATACAGTGGGGAGAACAAGTATTTGATACACTGCCGATTTTGCAGGTTTTCCTACTTACAAAGCATGTAGAGGTCTGTAATTTTTATCATAGGTACACTTCAACTGTGAGAGACACAAAAATCCAGAAAATCACATTGTATGATTTTTAAGTAATTCATTTGCATTTTATTGCATGATAAGTATTTGATACATCAGAAAAGCAGAGCTTAATATTTGACACAGAAACCTTTGTTTGCAATTACAGAGATCATAAGTTTCCTGTAGTTCTTGACCAGGTTTGCACACACTGCAGCAGGGATTTTGGCCCACTCCTCCATACAGGCCTTCTCCAGATCCTTCAGGTTTCGGGGCTGTCGCTGGGCAATACGGACTTTCAGCTCCCTCCAAAGATGTTCTATTGGGTTCGGGTCTGGAGACTGGCTAGGCCACTCCAGGACCTTGAGATGCTTCTTACGGAGCCACTCCTTAGTTGCCCTGGCTGTGTGTTTTGGATCGTTGTCATGCTGGAAGACCCATCCACGACCCATCTTCAATGCTCTTACTGAGGGAAGGAGGTTGTTGGCCAAGATCTTGCGATACATGGCCCCATCCATCCTCCCCTCAATACAGTGCAGTCGTCCTTTCCCCTTTGCAGAAAAACATCCCCAAAGAATGAAGCTTCCACCTCCATGCTTCACGGTTGGGATGGTGTTCTTCTTCTTCATCCTTCTTCTTCCTCCAAACACGGCGAGTGGAGTTTAGACCAAAAAGCTCTATTTTTGTCTCATCAGACCACATGATCTTCTCCCATTCCTCCTCTGGATCATACTGATGGTCATTGGCAAACTTCAGACGGGCCTGGACATGCGCTTGCTTGAGCAGGGGGACCTTGCGTGTGCTGCAGGATTTTAATGCATGATGGTTTTCTTTGAGACTGTGGTCCTAGCTCTCTTCAGGTCATTGACCAGGTCCTGCCATGTAGTTCTGGGCTGATCCCTCACCTTCCTCATGATCATTGGTGAGATCTTGCATGGAGCCCCAGAACGAGGGTGATTGACCGTCACCTTGAACTTCTTCCATTTTCTAATAATTGCGCCAACAGTTGTTGCCTTCTCACCAAGCAGCTTGCCTATTGTCCTGTAGCCCATCCCAGCCTTGTGCAGGTCTACAATTTTATACCTGATGTCCTTACACAGCTCTCTGGTCTTGGCCATTGTGGAGAGGTTGGAGTCTGTTTGATTGAGTGTGTGGACAGGTGTCTTTTATACAGGTAATGAGTTCAAACAGGTGCAGTTAATACAGGTAATGAGTAGAGAACAGGAGGGCTTCTTAAAGAAAAACGAACAGGTCTGTGAGAGACGGAATTCTTACTGGTTGGTAGGTGATCAAATACTTATGTCATGCAATAAAATGCAGATGAATTACTTAAAAATCATACAATGTGATATTCTGGATTTTTGTTTTAGATTCCGTCTCTCACAGTTGAAGTGTACCTATGATAAAAATTACAGACCTCTACATGCTTTGTAAGTAGGAAAACCTGCAAAATCGGCAGTGTCTCAAATACTTGTTCTCCCCACTGTATTATAGGGAGATGAGATGCATTCACAGGACACACAGAGAATGCAATTACAGGTTCATCATTATGTCAGTATGTCAGCAGCCTATCTCTCTATGCTTCTCACCTATTCTCATTAAATGTACTTGTGTTTCCTTAACTCCAGCACCTGATTACTTTTACTTTGGCAGTGGATTTTGTTCAGACATCTGCAACAATGGAAATATTTTTCAGATTTTGCAACCTGTTTTGTTGCAAATTGGTAACAAACCAATTGGATTAATGAAAGAGAATCGCAACATGTGTGTAGAAATGTATCTCGCTTATGAAGTTCTTGTAACTGAAACGTCAATGAGATGTGAATGCACATTTTTGTGTCATAAAGTTACACATCTGTAATAAAGTTACGACTCACTTATTTTTTATTTTATTTATTTGACCTTTATTTAACCAGGTAGGCAAGTTGAGAACAAGTTCTCATTTACAATTGCGACCTGGCCAAGATAAAGCAAAGCAGTTCGACAGATACAACAACACAGAGTTACACATGGAGTAAAACAAACATACAGTCAATAATAAAGTATAAACAAGTCTATATACAATGTGAGCAAATGAGGTGAGAAGGGAGGTAAAGGCAAAAAAGGCCTTGGTGGCAAGGTAAATACAATATAGCAAGTAAAACACTGGAATGGTAGTTTTGCAATGGAAGAATGTGCAAAGTAGAAATAAAAATAATGGGGTGCAAAGGAGCAAAATAAATAAATAAATTAAATACAGTTGGGAAAGAGGTAGTTGATAGTGCTAAATTATAGGTGGGCTATGTACAGGTGCAGTAATCTGTGAGCTGCTCTGACAGTTGGTGCTTAAAGCTAGTGAGGGAGATAAGTGTTTCCAGTTTCCAGAGATTTTTGTAGTTCGTTCCAGTCATTGGCAGCAGAGAACTGGAAAGAGAGGCGGCCAAAGAAAGAATTGGTTTTGGGGGTGACTAGAGAGATATACCTGCTGGAGCGTGTGCTACAGGTGGGAGATGCTATGGTGACCAGCGAGCTGAGATAAGGGGGAACTTTACCTAGCAGGGTCTTGTAGATGACATGGAGCCAGTGGGTTTGGCGACGAGTATGAAGCGAGGGCCAGCCAACGAGAGCGTACAGGTCGCAATGGTGGGTAGTATATGGGGCTTTGGTGACAAAACGGATTGCACTGTGATAGACTGCATCCAATTTGTTGAGTAGGGTATTGGAGGCTATTTTGTAAATTACATCGCCAAAGTCGAGGATTGGTAGGATGGTCAGTTTTACAAGGGTATGTTTGGCAGCATGAGTGAAGGATGCTTTGTTGCGAAATAGGAAGCCAATTCTAGATTTAACTTTGGATTGGAGATGTTTGATATGGGTCTGGAAGGAGAGTTTACAGTCTAACCAGACACCTAAGTATTTGTAGTTGTCCACGTATTCTAAGTCAGAGCCGTCCAGAGTAGTGATGTTGGACAGGCGGGTAGGTGCAGGTAGCGATCGGTTGAAGAGCATGCATTTAGTTTTACTTGTATTTAAGAGCAATTGGAGGCCACGGAAGGAGAGTTGTGTGGCATTGAAGCTTGCCTGGAGGGTTGTTAACACAGTGTCCAAAGAAGGGCCGGAAGTATACAGAATGGTGTCGTCTGCGTAGAGGTGGATCAGAGACTTACCAGCAGCAAGAGCGACCTCATTGATGTATACAGAGAAGAGAGTCGGTCCAAGAATTGAACCCTGTGGCACCCCCATAGAGACTGCCAGAGGTCCGGACAACAGACCCTCCGATTTGACACACTGAACTCTATCAGAGAAGTAGTTGGTGAACCAGGCGAGGCAATCATTTGAGAAACCAAGGCTGTTGAGTCTGCCGATGAGGATGTGGTGATTGACAGAGTCGAAAGCCTTGGCCAGATCAATGAATACGGCTGCACAGTAATGTTTCTTATCGATGGCGGTTAAGATATCGTTTAGGACCTTGAGCGTGGCTGAGGTGCACCCATGACCAGCTCTGAAACCAGATTGCATAGCAGAGAAGGTATGGTGAGATTCAAAATGGTCGGTAATCTGTTTGTTGACTTGGCTTTCGAAGACCTTAGAAAGGCATGGTAGGATAGATATAGGTCTGTAGCAGTTTGGGTCAAGAGTGTTCCCCCCTTTGAAGAGGGGGATGACCGCAGCTGCTTTCCAATCTTTGGGAATCTCAGACGACACGAAAGAGAGGTTGAACAGGCTAGTAATAGGGGTGGCAACAATTTCGGCAGATAATTTTAGAAAGAAAGGGTCCAGATTGTCTAGCCCGGCTGATTTGTAGGGGTCCAGATTTTGCAGCTCTTTCAGAACATCAGTTGAATGGATTTGGGAGAAGGAGAAATGGGGAAGGCTTGGGCGAGTTGCTGTTGGGGGTGCAGTGCTGTTGACAGGGGTAGGAGTAGCCAGGTGGAAAGCATGGCCAGCAGTAGAAAAATGCTTATTGAAATGTTCAATTATGGTGGATTTATCAGTGGTGACAGTGTTTCCTATCTTCAGTGCAGTGGGCAGCTGGGAGGAGGTGTTCTTATTCTCCATGGACTTTACAGTGTCCCAGAACTTTTTTGAGTTAGTGTTACAAGAAGCAAATTTCTGCTTGAAAAAGCTAGCCTTGGCTTTTCTAACTGCCTGTGTATAATGGTTTCTAGCTTCCCTGAACAGCTGCATATCACGGGGGCTGTTCGATGCTAATGCAGAACGCCATAGGATGTTTTTGTGTTGGTTAAGGGCAGTCAGGTCTGGGGAGAACCAAGGGCTATATCTGTTCCTGGTTCTAAATTTCTTGAATGGGGCATGTTTATTTAAGATGGTTAGGAAGGCATTTAAAAAAAAATATCCAGGCATCCTCTACTGACGGGATGAGGTCAATATCCTTCCAGGATACCCCGGCCAGGTCGATTAGAAAGGCCTGCTCGCTGAAGTGTTTCAGGGAGCGTTTTACAGTGATGAGAGGAGGTCGTTTGACCGCTGACCCATTACGGATGCAGGCAATGAGGCAGTGATCGCTGAGATCTTGGTTGAAGACAGCAGAGGTGTATTTAGAGGGGAAGTTGGTTAGGATGATATCTATGAGGGTGCCCGTGTTTAAGGCTTTGGGGAGGTACCTGGTAGGTTCATTGATAATTTGTGTGAGATTGAGGGCATCAAGTTTAGATTGTAGGATGGCTGGGGTGTTAAGCATGTTCCAGTTTAGGTCGCCTAGCAGCACGAGCTCTGAAGATAGATGGGGGGCAATCAGTTCACATATGGTGTCCAGAGCACAGCTGGGGGCAGAGGGTGGTCTATAGCAGGCGGCAACAGTGAGAGACTTGTTTTTAGAGAGGTGGATTTTTAAAAGTAGAAGTTCAAATTGTTTGGGTACAGACCTGGATAGTAGGACAGAACTCTGCAGGCTATCTTTGCAGTAGATTGCAACACCGCCCCCTTTGGCAGTTCTATCTTGTCTGAAAATGTTGTAGTTTGGAATTAAAATGTCAGAATTTTTGGTGGTCTTCCTAAGCCAGGATTCAGACACAGCTAGAACATCCGGGTTGGCAGAGTGTGCTAAAGCAGTGAAAAGAACAAACTTAGGGAGGAGGCTTCTAATGTTAACATGCATGAAACCAAGGCTATTACGGTTACAGAAGTCGTCAAAAGAGAGCGCCTGGGGAATAGGAGTGGAGCTAGGCACTGCAGGGCCTGGATTCACCTCTACATCGCCAGAGGAACATAGGAGGAGTAGAATAAGGGTGCGGCTAAAAGCAATAAGAATTGGTCGTCTAGAACGTCTGGAACAGAGAGTAAAAGGAGGTTTCTGGGGGCGATAAAATAGCATCAAGGTATAATGTACAGACAAAGGTAAGGTAGGATGTGAATACAGTGGAGGTAAACCTAGGTATTGAGTGATGAAGAGAGAGATATTGTCTCTAGAAACATCATTGAGACCAGGAGATGTCATTGCATGTGTGGGTGGTGGAACTAATAGGTTGGATAAGGTATAGTGAGCAGGACTAGAGGCTCTACAGTGAAATAAGCCAATAAACACTAACCAGAACAGCAATGGACAAGACATATTGACATTAAGGAGAGGCATGCTTAGTCGAGTGATCAAAAGGGTCCAGTGAGTGGAGAGGTTGGTTGAGGGTCACGGCGATTTAGACAGCTAGCCAGGCCAACCGGTAGCAAGCTAGCATAGGATGGAGTCTGTTGTTAGCCACCTCTTGCGTTCGGTCAGTAGATTAGTGGGGTTCCGTGTGGTAGAGGGGATTAATCCAAATCACACAACAACAACAAAAATAAGAACAATAGATATAGTTATAGAGGCCCGAGAAGAAAACATAATAATAATAAAAATAAATAAATTGTCCGATTGTCTATTCAGATAGCAGCCGGTAAGACAGCTAACAGTTAGCGGGCCGCAGATGGGCGTTCAGGTAACGTCGCGACAGAGGAGCCAGCCGGATCTCATTCAGGTAGATAACGTCGGCAGTCCAGTTGTGAAGGCCCGGTGGGGCTCCGCGTAGGCAGTGAAACGGGTCCGGATAGGTGACTGCAGCCCAGGAGTGAATAATGGAACTCAGGAGTGATTGACGGAGCTGGCTAGCACCGGAACAATCGATGTTTGCTCCGGAATCGACGAAAGCCGACTGTCACACGGATAGCAGCTAGCTAGCTGTGAGATCCGGGTATGAATGTCCAGAGAGCAGTTGAAATCCAGGGACATGGAGAGAAAAATTGGTCCGGTATGTTCCGTTCCGAGCCGCGCTGCGCCGTACAAAACTGGCGATAGATTTTCGATAGAATTTCGAGCTAAAGGATAGCTGATGACCACAAACCGTGGTTAGCTGAATACTAACGATTTGCCAGTAAAGAAGCTAACTAGCTTCTGGATTAGCTTCTGGGCTAGCTCCTGGCTAGCTTCTGGCTAGTTTCTGGCTAGCTTCTTGGAGTTTCTGGCTAGCTTCTTGGAGGATTACAGATCTGAGGTAAATAATACTTTTTTATAAATATAAATTGGTGAGGCTGGTTGCAGGAGAGTGTTTAGAAGATGAGTTGATGAAAAATAAAATGTATGTGAAAAAAGTTGTAAATATATATATATACAGGACACGACAAGACGAGGACAAAAGACGTCTGAACTGCTATGCGATCTTGGAGAGAGAGAGAGTGAATTTGAACCATCAGTCGTCTACATTTCAAGCTAGTGACACTCACAGACTCCATAAGAATATGCAACAATATATGGTGTGTCACGACTTCCGCAGAAGTCGTCTCCTCTCCTTGTTTGGGCGCCGTTCGGCAGTCGACATCACCGGCTTTCTAGCCATCTCCACTCCATATTTCATCTATCCATTTGTTTTGTCTTGTTCCCTGCACACCTGGTTTTCATTCCCCAACCAATCCATATGTATTTATTCCTCTGTTCCCCATCATGTCTTTGTGTAAGATTGTTTGTGTTACGTGTATTTTGGAATTGTGGATATTGTTACATGCATCACTTTTTGTCTATGTTCCGTGTTTGGGCACATTTTATGTTACTTTGTGCTGTCATTTTGGACGGGAATGAATAAAAAGTGTGCCTGTTCACTACACTCTGCTCTCCTGCACCTGACTTCACCTCCAATACACACTCCTAACATGTGTACTGTACAGTGTATAGGAAACATTCCATATGCTCAATTTCAATCCCAACCAACTGATTGAAGGACACAAGAAGCAGATTGGAAGGGACTCTGCAGGGATTGGTGGATGACTGACATGAGATGAATGACGTAAAATGGCAATGTGCTTAATCCCCGAAGAGAACCCAAAGGTAAAGGGCTATAAATATATATATATATATATATATATATATATATATATATATATATATATATATATATATATTCTTGAAAATGTTTAGACCCAGCCAAGTAGGCAACACCTACAATTTATATTAAAATGCATCCCGTGATTGGATTGTTGGCATTGCATTCAGTGAGATTAGATGTTTCTGACTTGGTGTATACAGTTGAAGTCGGAAGTTTACATACACTTAGGATGGAGTCATGAAAACTCGTTTTTCAACCACTCCACAAATTTCCTGTTAACAAACTATAATTTTGGCAAGTCAGTTAGGACATCTACTTTGTGCATGACACAAGCAATTTTGCCAACAATTGTTTACAGACAGATTATTTCACTTATAACTCACTATCACAATTCCAGTGGGTCAGAAGTTTACATACACTAAGTTGACTGTGCCTTTTTAAAGAGCTTGGAAAATTCCAGAAAATTATGTTATGGCTTTAGAAGCTTCTAGTATGCTAACTGACATAATTTGAGTCAATTTGGAGGTGTACCTGTGGATGTACTTCAAGGCCTACCTTCAAACGCAGTTCCTCTTTGCTTGACATCATGGGAAAATCAAAAGAAAGCCAAGAACTCAGAAAAAAAATTGTAGACCTCCACAAGTCTTGTTCATCCTTGGGAGCAGTTTCCAAACGCCTGAAGGTACCACGTTCATCTGTCCAAACAATAGTACGCAAGTATAAACACCATGGGACCACGCAGCCGTCATACCGCTCAGGAAGGAGATGCGTTCTGTCTCCTAGAGAATGTACTTTGGTGCGAAAAGTGCAAATCAATCCCATAACAACAGCAAAGGACCTTGTGAAGATGCTGGAGGAAACAGGTACAAAAGTATCTATAAACACATTAAAACAAGTCCTATATCAACATAACCTGAAAGACCGCTCAGCAAGCCACTGCTCCAAAACAGTCATAAAAAAGCCAGACTGCACAGCCAACTGCACATGGGGACAAAGATTGTACTTTTTGGAGAAATGTCCTCTCGTCTGATGAAACAGAAATAGAACTGTTTGGCCATAATGACCATCATTATGTTTGGAGGAAAGAGGGGGATGCTTGCAAGCCGAAGAACACCATCCCAACTGTGAAGCACGGGGGTGGCAGCATCATGTTGTGGGGGTGCTTTGCTGCAGGAGGGACTGGTGCACTTCACAAATTAGAAGGCATCATGAGGGAGGAAAATTACGTGGATATTTTGAAGCAACATCTCAAGACATCAGTTAAAGCTTGGTCGCAAATGGGTCTTCCAAATGGACAATGACCCCAAGCATACTTCAAAAGTTGTGGCAAAAAAACGTGTTTGACCCAAGTTAAACAATTTAAAGGTGTCACGTTCTGACCTCTATTTCTGTTGTTTTGTATTTATTTAGTATGGTCAGGGCGTGAGTTGGGTGGGCAGTCTATGTTTGTTTTTCTATGTTTTGGGGCATTTCTATGTTTTCGGCCTAGTATGGTTCTCAATCAGAGGCAGGTGTCATTAGTTGTCTCTGATTGAGAATCATACTTAGGTAGCCTGGGTTTCACTGTGTGTTTGTGGGTGATTGTTCCTGTCACTGTGTTTGTTTGTCACAGGATAGGACTGTTTTGCGTTTGCACATTTCTTGGTTTTGTTAGTTTGTTCATGTGTATTGAGTTATTAAAACATGAATAACCACCACGCTGCGCTTTGGTCCGCTTCTCTTCCTCCTACAGACGAACGCCCTTACAGAATCACCCACCTACCAAGGACCAAGCGGCGTGGTAAACAGAGGCAGCAGCAACAGCAGCAGCAGGAGAAGCGACTGGTGCAGCAGGAGCAACAGCAGCAGCAGCAAAGGCAGCAGCAGCAGGAGCAGCAGCAGCTACAGTGGGAGAGGCTGCACCACCTGGAGAAATGGACATGGGAGGAAGAACTGGACGGGAAAGGACCCTGGGCAGAGCCAGGAGAATATTGCCGCCCCAAGGCCGAGCTGGAGGCAGCAAAAGCAGAGAGGCGGCATTATGAGGAACTAGCACGGCGGCGCGGACGGAAGCCCGAGAGTCACCCCCAAAAATTTCTTGGGGGGGGGCACAGGGGGAGTGTGGCAGAGTCAGGAGTCAGACCTGAGCCAACTCCCCCCGTTTATCGTGAGGAGCCAAGGAGGAGCTCAGAACCAGAGCTGGTGTTGGAGGTGAGCGAAGCAGAGACTGTGAAGGAGTTAATGGGGAAATTGGAGGAGAGTGATATGAGGGACTTGCTGGTTTGGTGCATGAGGCACGACATTCGCCCGACGGAGCGTGTCAGGGATTTAATGGCACCGGGGTCAGCTCTCCATACTCATCCTGAGGTGCGTGCGAGGGGTCTGGTGAAGACTGTGCCAGCCTCACGCACCAGGCCTCCTGTGCATCTCCCTAGCCTTGCACGTCCTGTGCCATCTCAGCACTACAGTGCTCCTAGCAGTGCTAACTGTGGCGGGCGTGGTGCTGGTCAGGCACCGTGTTATGCAGTTGTGCGCACGGTGTCCCCAGTACGCGTGCTTAGCCCGGTGCGCTACATCCCAGCTCCCCACATCTGCCGGGCTAGGGTGAGGATCCAGCCAGGGCGGTTGGTGCCAGCCCTGCTCTCAAGATCTCCAGTACGCCTTCACGGCCCGGTCTATCCGTCACCACCTCCACGCACCAGCCCTCCGGTGGCAGCCCCCCGTACCAGGCTGTCTCTCCGGCCCATCCTTACAGGGGCTTCCTCCTCTCCAGCGCTGCCGGAGCCTCCCACCTGTCCGGCGCCTCTGCCGGAGCCTCTCGCCTGTCCGGCGCCGCTGCCGGAGCCTCCCGCCTGTCCGGCGCCTCTGCCGGAGCCTCCCGCCTGTCCGGCGCCTCTGCCGGAGCCTCCCGCCTGTCCGGCGCCGCTGCCGGAGCCTCCCGCCTGTCCGGCGCCTCTGCCGGAGCCTCCCGCCTGTCCGGCGCCTCTGCCGGAGCCTCCCGCCTGTCCGGCGCCGCTGCCGGAGCCTCCCGCCTGTCCGGCGCCGCTGCCGGAGCCTCCCGCCTGTCCGGCGCCGCTGCCGGAGCCTCCCGCCTGTCCGGCGCCGCTGCCGGAGCCTCCCGCCTGTCCGGCGCCGCTGCCGGAGCCTCCCGCCTGTCCGGCGCCTCTGCCGGAGCCTCCCGCCTGTCCGGCGCCTCTGCCGGAGCCTCCCGCCTGTCCGGCGCCGCTGCCGGAGTCTCCCGCCTCTCCGGCGCTACCAGGGCCTTCCTTTTCTCCAGCGTTGCCGGAGCTTCCCGTCTGCCCAGCGCCAGCTGAGCTTCCCGTCTGCCCAGCGCCAGCTGAGCTTCCCGTCTGCCCAGCGCCAGCTGAGCTTCCCGTCTGCCCAGCGCCAGCTGAGCTTCCCGTCTGCCCAGCGCCAGCTGAGCTTCCCGTCTGCCCAGCGCCGCCAGCGCCGCCCGTCTGCCCAGCGCCGCCAGCGCCGCCCGTCTGCCCAGCGCCGCCAGCGCCGCCCGTCTGCCCGGAGCCGCCAGCGCCGCCCGTCTGCCAGGAGCCGCCAGTGCCGCCCGTCAGCCAGGGGCCGCCAGTGCCGCCCGTCAGCCAGGGGCCGCCAGTGCCGCCAGTCAGCCAGGGGCCGCCAGTGCCGCCAGTCAGCCAGGGGCCGCCAGTGCCGCCAGTCAGCCAGGGGCCGCCAGTGCCGCCAGTCAGCCAGGGGCCGCCAGTGCCGCCAGTCAGCCAGGGGCCGCCAGTGCCGCCAGTCAGCCAGGGGCCGCCAGTGCCGCCAGTCAGCCAGGGGCCGCCAGTGCCGCCAGGGGCCGCCAGTGCCGCCCTGGCCGCCAGTCAGCCAGGGGCCGCCAGTGTCGCCAGTAAGCCAGGGGCCGCCAGTGCCGCCAGTCAGCCAGGGGCCGCCAGTAAGCCAGGGGCCGCCAGTGCCGTCAGTCAGCCAGGGGCCGCCCGAGCAGCTGCCCCTCTGTCCAGAGCAGTTGTCGCCCCTCTGTCCCAAGCTGCTGCCGCCCCTCTGTCCCGAGCAGCTGTCCCTCTGTCCCGAGCAGCTGTCGCCCCTCTGTCCCGAGCAGCTGCCGCCCCTCTGTCCCGAGCTGCTATCGCCCCTCTGTCCCGAGCAGTTGTCCCTCTGTCCCGAGCAGTTGTCCCTCTGTCCCGAGCAGCTGCTTCACCTCTGTCCCGAGCTGCCCCTCTGTCCCGAGCAGCCCCTCTGTCCAGTGGGGTCATTGAGAGGGGTGGCCATGGTGAGTAAGCCAGGGAGGCGGACAATAAGGCGGACTAAGACAATGGTGAAGTGGGGTCCGCGTCCCGCGCCAGAGCCG